>NC_059107.1:124139418-124439928 GCF_020740685.1 Jaculus jaculus | reverse complement strand
ATGCTTTTGGTGTTTTGTGCTACAATAAAACCATCTGAATAATATTGATTATCAGCCTTCTGAATAATGCAAATATATTTTCTTCTTTAAATAAGAGAACTGAAATGAACATAAAATGTCTCAGTCCTATAAGAGTCCCCATTGTATTAACTTGACCAAAGAGAAGAGCAAAGTCCTAGACCTATACTTTTTCTCCAGTTGATTCATTTTGCTATAAGATCATTGGTTGCACTGAGTTTCTGTCTCACTTCATATTTTCATTCACCTTCTCATTATCTTAGCAGAAACCCTTAATCAAGGTCTATACACATGAATTAAAAGCAGTGGCTCCTAGGCTGCATAGCCCATGTGAAATAACAATAATTTAGAAAATGGGCTGGAGAGATGGCTTAGCGGTTAAGCGCTTGCCTGTGAAGCCTAAGGACCTTGGTTCGAGGCTTGGTTCCCCAGGTCCCACGTTAGCCAGATGCACAAGGGGGCGCAGGCGTCTGGAGTTCGTTTGCAGAGGCTGGAAGCCCTGGCGCGCCCATTCTCTCTCTCCCTCTATCTGTCTTTCTCTCTGTGTCTGTCGCTCTCAAATAAATAAATAAATTAAAAAAAAAAAAAGAAAATGTTTCATCCTACAGTGGAGAGCTAAGAAAACCAGAATAGTCTGTTTCTATATTAATGTTTCTCCTCATAAATAATAGATTTATAAGAGTCAAGGACTTATCCTCTAGTCCACATTCTTCTAAAAATAATTTTACTTCCTCATAATAAATCTTGTTTTGTTCTTATTTGACTTAGTCTTAGCCAGAGTTCTAAGATCCGAATGAGCCAGAGTTTGCAGGGCTTCTCTTTCATGGACCTCTTCATGAACTTCAGGAAGTGGGAACATGGGGCTAGGGAGATGGAGCAGTTGCTAAAATGTTTCCACACAAGCATGAGAATCTGAGTCTGCGTTCCCCAGCACCCATGTAAACGCAATTATATGACAGTGCATGCCTTTAATTCCAGAACTTAAGTTGGTTCTTGGGAGAAACTAGCTAGCTTGACTAGTTAAAATAGTGAGCTCTGATTTTGTAAGAGGCTTTTGCCATAAAAACCATGGAGAGAGATTAAGGAACTTGTCTGACATTGAAGGTTGGCCTGTATGTGCAAGCACACACGTGTGTAGTTACATTTACACATGTGGATTTATGCATACCACAAACACAGAAAGGTGCAAAAAAAAAGTAGGGATATGGGCTGCATTTTTCTTTATCAGGAGAATCGATGGTATTATAAGAGCAATTCTCCTTTATTATAATTTACCAAAGCTGTCGTTATCATTCAAAATCATATTGAAGGCATTAGTCTCAGAGTAATAATTATTTGAACAGAAGTTTAAAGAGCTAAAACATCAACATTAGTTATTCCTTCAATATATATTTATTTTAGGTCTATAAGAGTTTAGGCTGTTTTCAAAATGCAGGGATCTCAATCTTCTTGGGGAGTCCTGTCAGGAAACAGAAAACTGAATTAAGTAGTAAATGCCTGGAAGTCATAAGGTTTATGAATAAAATAAAATGAAGTTAAGGGCTATGCAGTGGTTGTGAGAATGGGCTTACTTTAGATGGAGTGTTCAGGGGGCACTCCTTACTATATTAGTGCGATACAAAAATATTAGCAGTCACCTGTAGGTAAATTCATGTTATAATAGGTGCTGAATTAAAAAAAAATAGCAGAAGACAGCTGCTTGAGAAGACATTATTTGATTGGTAAGTACCAAATAGCAAACCAATTAACTACTGACAGAGGACCTTAATAGAACTGTTTATTTTCCTCCCACCACTAAGATCTACCTCCAATATTGAAGCCTGATTGAAATTCAATTAAGGTCAACAGGGCTTTGGGAATGCTTTTGGCTCTAAGAGATGTTCCAGGCATAGAGACATCTAAAGCAAATTTACTGCAGATCTGGAAATCTTGTCAGTGTGACATTCAGTGAACATCCTCACTTTTGTCACTGTGCTTTTATTTTTTTTTATTTTTTGACACATCTAAGTAGAAGAATAAATCTATTATAATCAAATTTTTCAAAATGAGTCTATAAGACTCCAGTGCCTTGGCATACTGATGGTACACTAGTTGTTATTGACAGCAAACTAAGCAGGCCATTTAGAAAAGCTAACAGTGTGAATGGTAAATAGTCAACCAGCCTTCTCTCAGAGTAGATATGAGCCTCTTTTTGGCACCTGGGAGGACAGTTCATGAACTTCTTTGCACATAAAACTATGGCTTCTTCTTCTGCACTTCTCCTACACATTAAGGCTCCATGATGGCTCATAGCACTACATTCTGAAGGAGGAAAGGAAAGATGAACAAAGTTTCTTCAGAACTGTTATGTGATGCTGTTGGATATTTTTCAGTTCTAGTACCCTTCAATGTCCAATTGGGTGACTTCACGCAGGACATTAGTCTCCATTCCTAGAAAAACACAGTCTCAAGTACATTCAAGACATTTTGCAATGTTTACTGGGATGGGGCCTTGGAGTTTTCAATGGCTATGCTGATAGTTAATCAAATAAGGAGAGTAGAATCTCATGCGAGAGTTAAGGAAGTGTTTGTAAAAGGCTAAAGATGCATATTTCAGTAGTCTATTACAGAAATAATGTTCAGGAGATGGAGCATCCATATGTTAACCATGTCTGAATGACAAATACATAGACTTTAACAAATAGATCTAGAAGAGAAAGAACAAAGAAAGCAAGCAAACAAAAGATTATATCAACTCTGATTAATAAAACATCTATTTTTGTGTGTGTTAAGATCAGCAAGGAAAAAAAAAAAAAACAGGGTCAATACTGGGAGGAGAGGAAAGGAGGAGCCACATGATGAAGCACAGATAACGAGCCTCTGTGGAGCACCCCTTTAGGCAAGAACATAAATTAAACTATTCTCCAATGCTGGCTTCCCAAGAGTAAGCAGTCTATTATGGCAAGGTTTTGAGGATGTTTTATTTATTGTCTGGAATTTTGTTGTTTCTTCTTGTGACTAGAACATTAGCACCCCCACACTACTTTTTGATTTGAACCAAGGTTATAAAAGTAATTTGAATTGTATATGAGCCGTTTTACATCCTCATGAAATCTCTCAACATGACACATTTGAAAGTGAATGATTATGTGAGGTATGTTTGGAATAGTAAAGCCTCCACCAGGAAATGTGAATTGCATATCTGACATTTACTCATAAATTAATTACTCATATACTCATATGTATGCAGAAATAGCTGAATTTTCTCCATTAGTTAATTATTTGATCAAAATTCTATTAGTACTTAGGCATTTAGAGACTATTTTCTTAGGTAGATTACATTTTGGGAACTAGAATATGTGTGTCTAGGGTAACTGAAAAAAAAAAACTACATTTCACAATTATCAGATAAAGTCTAAGGCTATAAATATAGTGCCTTTGAAACATCTGAGAAGCCATTATTTCTCAAAATAAGTTGTAAACTACGTATGATTTTATTTTTCAGATCTTTACAGCTATACATCAATGGATGGTTGCCTCTATTCACATAAACTACTGCTCCCACACATCGCCTGTTTCCAAGGAGGTGATAATCACACTACCTCCATGGCTTCCCAGAACAATTGTGAAGATTACTGTAACAGTGGATGTAAACCAGCTGTGTGCTACTTGAATATATATACACACACACATACATATATATATATGACATAATATATAACCTAATTGTTTTTGATGAGCTATAGAATGAACATTTAATGAGCTGTTTACTTCTTTCTTGGACACAATTGCTTAAATATCTGTAATAAACTAATCAGTGGGTTATAGCATCTTCTTATTTAGGTAATTTGGAATAAATGCTACTTACTGTTCTTTCTCTTGACTCCATGATTGTTAGTCACTTTAGTAAGTGTCAGGAGCTAGGATTTGTTGGCATATGTTTAGAGCTGTTGAGCTTAAAATCAGAAACACACATATGACTTTCTACCATATTTAAGTCAACAGTATCCTAGAGTTAACAAATGATATCTTTAACATTAATTTCCAAAAGCCATTGTGCTATTCTCCTCCAGCTTAGTGGAGCTATTCAATCCACTACTTTATCCCTAAATACAGAGGAGTAACCATGTAAGTTACTAGGACCAACAGACAAGCTGTTGAGCCTGCCATCAGAATAAGCAGCTGTTTGCAAGAGGGGCAGTTGTGAGGATTATAATGAGCTGCTATAACAGAGTTGGATTTTTTTTTTGCATGGTTTTAGTTACCTCACTGAAGGGGAGAGCCAGCTGAGATCAAGCCCCCAGCTGAATTGTGGCTATTCATGGTTTCAAGGTCACCAACAGTCAGAAAATGAATTCAGATTAATGTGGGGAATTGAATTTAATTCTCATTACCCTGGAGAAATAGATTTGGGAATGGATGTTATGCCAGCTTGCCTAATAGATCCTTCTTCTGGGCTCCTGAGGCACCTTATCTACAGTGATAATTTCACCAAGACAAATAAATAATCTAGAATTTGATGTATCATTTTAAAAGACCTTAAGCATAGATTTTGCTTTTACTGACTGTAACTTCAACCATAGATAGAATGGAACATTTTATAAATGAATGAATGATTGAGAAAAATCTTTAATTAATTGTGTCAGCTATCAGTTGTGAAAAATATCAGCCACACTCTGAAAATTAGAAAAGGGAGCTCAGGAAGGAACTGAAGAGAAAATGGTATAATTTGAATAGTACTTTGCAGCATAAATTGCTTTGTTAGAAAGTGTGAGAGATTTTATTAGGATATTCAGTTGCACATAAATAAAGTACCCTATCTTCTGTTCTTTGTTCTTGATAGAAATTATTTGAACATTTTAAATAAGAGCTTAATTCCTGGATATATTATATTTCTTATTTTTAATTTTATTTTTATTATTGACAATTTCCATAATTATAGACAATAAATCATGATAATTTCTCCCCCGCCCAACTTTCCCTCTTACAAGTCTACTCTCTATCATATCCCCTCCCCCTCTTAGTCAATCTCTCTTTTATTTTTTTATTTACTTTTTACTTTTTTTTATTTTTTTAAAAACTTATTTGAGAGCGACAGACACAGAGAGAAAGACAGATAGAGGGAGAGAGAGAATGGGCGCGCCAGGGCTTCCAGCTTCTGCAAACGAACTCCAGACGCGTGTGCCCCTTGTGCATCTGGCTAACGTGGGACCTGGGGAGCTGAGCCTCGAACCGGGGTCCTTAGGCTTCACAGGCAAGTGCTTAACCGCTAAGCCATCTCTCCAGCCCTCTCTTTTATTTTTATGTCATCATCTTTTCCTCCTATTACACTGGTCTTATGTAGGTAGTGCCAGGCACCAGTGAGGTCATGAATATCAAGGCCTTTTTGTGTCTGCAGTGTATTGTAAGAAGTTCTGTCCTTCCTTTGGCTTCTACATTCTTTCTGCCACCTCTTCCACAATGAAGCCTGAGCCTTGGAAGGTATGACAGAGATATTTCAGTGCTGAGCACTCTGTCACTTTTTCTCAGCTCAATGGTGCCGTTAAGTCATTTCAGAGGAACCACCATCTGAAAAGAGAAGCTTCACTAACAAAAAAGTGAGAGTAGCATTAATATATGAATATGAATACTAGGAAAAGTGCTTACTGGGCAGTTTGGTGAGCATTAAATATGCACGTAGCCAGACACCAGCAGACTTGATATCACTAGGGCTCATGACTTCCCCCATAATAGGTTTTTCATACCTGGCATGTATTCCCTCCCATGCAGCAGGCCTCCAGTCCAATTAGGGAGTGATTGGCTTCCTCCATAAAAGAACTGCCACTATTGTACTCATTGGCTCATTTGGCCTGGCTGACCAAACCTAAGGCTTGCAGTGTACACTGTTGTTTATCTCCACTAATGACTTCTCTCTCTCCTATGGAGCTGCATGCAGCATAGCTTTTCCCAGCATTCTCTCAGCTGGTCAATACGGAGGAAGTTTTCAGCGCAGCTACAGGAAGATTTCTCAGTGACATTGAGGCCCAAGCATGTGGAGTCTTCAGCAATAGGGTCTTACCACCTATTCCTGGTGAGAAACCAAGGCTTGTAGTGTTTGGGGGGCATCAGGGAACTCCTTGGCCAACAGCTCACTGGAAGGTAAACCACCCCTGGCTTCTGGATTCACCATTGTCCAAAAAAGTAGGTTCCTATATAACTTATTCATACCCTCTTAGATTTTGATTAACCCTCCCCACGCTCTTCCTTTACTCAATCTCTGCCCCTGACCTCACTTAGGTCTTTTGGTTAGCAAGCAGTATTTATACATTATATTTATACTGGACAGTAGGGCGAAGTATGATACGAAATTTTCAGGGAGGCATAACTGAACACCTAATATCAGAAACAAGATTTAATTAAGTCAGTTATAATATTGTCAAGGAAAAGTTCATGAAATAACACTAAATGTGTGGTTAATGAAGAAATGTATATACTCTGGTTCTGGTCTCATTCTTTGTGCTGTGTTTGGTCCCACTTTCAGCTTTAACAAAAATGTGACTCCATTATGGAAATTGTAAAACAACTTTTGAAATATCAAGCACTAAGTTCCAAATGACACCTTTTAGGCACTGGTAGACACATTATAGAATTGGCAACTACAGGATTGGGGTGATGTCTCAGTGGGTAAGACAATTTGCCCTGTAAACATAAAGCTCTAAGTTCAATTCCGGGTACCCAGGGGAAAAAAAAGAAAAAACTGGGTATACCATGCATGCCTGTAGCCCCAGCCACTGACATGTACAGTCATATACAGAGGATTGCCAAGGCTCCATGACCAGCCACTCTAAGTGAAAAATAGGAGTGTAAAGGACAGTTAGAGACTATGTTTCAGGGAAATAAGGCATAACAGCAATAGAGGAAAACACTGGACATCTTCCTCTGGTCTCCAGATGAATATGCATGGCACACACATCTTGCATATGCAGATATCACACACAAGCCCATGTGTGCAGACACATAGCACACAACAAAAAATAGTGAAATGAATAAAGGCTAGAGGAAATAACAAGTGACAAAAATTTCTCAGGTCAATTGCAAATGACCCCCTTTAAACTCAACAGGAGGGATTTGTGGAATTTCTTAGTTTCATGACAAACATTGTACTAAGCTGTCATTTTATAAAGTGAAGTAAAGTAGTCCATGCTTTTCCCCAGAAAAACCTAAATTATTAAGGCTTTCCCTCAAAGCTAGACTAGCTGCGCAGTGAACTCCAGGGACCTTCCTGTCTCGGCCTCTCCAGCACAGGTGTCACGAGTGCACACTCCATGGCTGGCACTACTCTTGGGGTCCTCATGCCTGCTAGGCCAGCACTTTACTGAGCCACCTCCCCAACCCAGCACGTAAGACTTTTGTTGCTGTGTTGGGAATTTGAAGTTTCGGTATCAATATTTTGAATCTGCCTGTAATGCTCAGTCAGGTAATGCTCAAATAGGATATGCATTGCACAAATTTAATGGCAGAAAATATTCATAATGTATTAAAAATCTCTCCTAGGCTAAATATAAATAATAGGATGAGATATTAAACACATCAAAACAATCTTATAAATGCCAATGAAAATTAAAAATAGTAGGCAATGCCCTATAAAGGAAAATGAATAAATCTTGACTTTGTGCTACATGCAGTTGCTAGGAGTAAACTATTGCCTGCTGTGAAGGTACACACATCTATATCTATCTATTTCAGTTTCAGACAGTGTAGAATAGACTATTTCAAAATTTAAAGTAAGGGTTTTTTTTGTTGTTGTTGTTTCTTTTTTTGAGGTAAGGTATTGCTCTAGCTCAGGCTGACCTGGAATTCACTATGTAGTCTCTGGGTGGCCTCAAACTCATGGCAATCCTCCTACTGCTGCCTCCCTAGTGTTGGGATTAAAGGTGTGCACCACAACATTCTGCTATAAAGTAAGTTTTTACTCAAGAAATCATGTTTCATATTCAATGCAACTGACTGTCCAATTAAATCTGACGACATAGGGATTGAAAATATTTCCATGACTATAAAGAGTCATATTTACTAATGCTAAAATCAATTTCTGTGGGTGTATTTTCCATTGTAAATTCAAATTATAATTTTGAGTTAAGAAGAAAGCTGAGAAAATTAAGACTTATATCATTACTTAAAACTTTACTACTTACGTATTATCCTTGATTAAGAAGTAACTAAACATATATGATTCTAGATATTACCTTATAAGATGTTAGACTTTTTGCTACAAGTACCATAAAATTATTAAATTTTATTAGAGTTTCTGTTAAATAGTAACCTTTGTAACCTGTTTTCATTCTAATATCTGGGTACATTTTTAAGTTATTCAGAATGCAACTATTTTTTCTGGTCTAAGTTTTTGAATTTTCCAGACAAAATTTTCTAAAATAATTGTATAACAACAAATAAGCCCTACTTCTAGAACTGTGATAATTCAAAAAGGTTGTCTAATTTGACATTACTGTCACTAGAATAAAATATGTAGATGCTTTTGTTAGTACAAATTTAAAAATAATCTACATAAAATAAGTAATAATTTATATGTTTTTGTTTTTCTATCCAAAGATAATGCTACCCTCAATGAAACAAGCAAAAATAATCTAACTTGGCCATTTTGATATTAGACTGATCTGTGTAGTCAGTCAATACCTGGGGCTTAAAACATTACATTAAATGAATTAATATTAAAATGATGTAGACATACTGAATGTCAAGGATAAAGGTATAGGGTATGTTTTGCTTAATAGCTGATACATATATATATATATATATTAGCTATTATACATACATACATACACAGGCATATTGTATGAGACCTCACATTGCTCACAGATACAAGGTATAAAGCTGATGGTGAATTTTTTCTTTGAAAGAAAAGTACATTTCATTTTTACTAATCTTTTGGAGAAGCCAGAGTATCAAGATATACTTATCTAAAGTTAAAAAAATACAGCTCATAACTACATGAAATGTGTCTATGCAAAATCCTTAATGAGATATTAAGCCAAAGGTCAAACTGGTTCAATACATTATAGGAAAAACTAACACACATATATTCACAGGAAGAAAAAGTGCTGAGATGGCACTGCTAAATTCAATACAAACTCCTTAATACCCTCTAGTACCAAGACCATAAAAAGTAACCTTTGGGGTTACTTTTTTTTTTTTATTAGACAAAATCATTTGCATCTCAACTGGACAAAAGTCATTTGCAATTTAACTGTTTTCTAAAGGTTAACTCTAACGGTACAGTCTGAAGCAGTTTCAGTAGTAAATAGTAAATCAAACAAAATTGCTCCTTGGAGCACTGGATAAGCTTGAGGAAGGCCCCATTAGATAATGCTCCAGCATGCCTCAGAAAGGATATGTGGTCATCCTCTTGGATCCCAAATTTTGGAGGCTGTGTTTTTGGAGAGAATATCATCTGGGAAATTCAGTCACAAGTTGGAGTAACAGGATATCCTTCCTAACTGGAGTGTGGATCGCAGGCAAGGACTCTGACAAACACATTCAGTAATTCCATCTAATTATGAGTCACCTAGCTCTAGCAATATGAGAGAGAGGCAGTGACACAATCTTCAAGGATGGAGGGAGAAGAGCGCCCTCCAAAGCAACCTTGGTTTATTATGACAACTCATCCCATGTTTTACAGAATCCTTGTGTCTGAGTCTCAGTATAATGCTACCATATTTATAGCCTCACCTTTAACTGTGTTCTATGACATTGCAGCATAGTCCTGATCCACTTTAGGGGAAGGTATGCATATTAAGCATGGACATAAAAGTTACAGACAGTATTTGTGTTGACATTTAGACACGTATGATGATAACAGCAATGCCTTCAGGTAAGGTCACCAAGAAATGAAACAAGCATGAACTTACTAATCATTGTTGTATACCCAAAGAGGAGACCATATGTAGATACAGTGTGGCTCCAAACAGACAAGTGAGGGTCATAAGGTAATATGACATATCTTGGTGGATACATGTAGCAAGCTCTTGTCAAGAGGCCTTGAAAAGTGTGACTCTTTCCTTTAGTCAAATTAATAAGAGCACAAAGCACCTCCACTTGCTGAATTATAATATAGTGATCACAAATCTGAGCTGTACATTAATATTGCCCAGATGTAAATACTAATTCTGCCTTTTAATAGTTATGTGAGCTTAATAATATTACTTAGTTTTTATGCCTCAGTTTCACCATCAGTGTAGGATAAAACATATCAACCACAAAATTTGTTGTGAAAATGAATATATCTAACATCTATCTGTGTGTGTCTCTGTTAAAATCTACCATCTATCTTCAAATACTTAAACAATGCTTGATATTCTGAGTATGTTTGTGCACATATTAGCTTTATTCCTACCCTCTGGTCATTTTTTAATTGAAGAGATAGCGTGTAAACCATATTTATCTTATTACTTGGTTGCAATGGTTGGAAAGGAGGAAAACTGGTATTGTTTCTCCCATCTTTGACATCCGTCAGCAGTATAACAGATGTGTCAGATCCACTTTGCAGAAGGATTGGCTCCAGGTCCTCACTCAGCTATAGTAGCAACAAAGGATAGAAACTTCAGGCAAGAAGTAGCAAGGGAGTTCTGTCACCCAGGATATTACCAGTTCCATATGTATGGCTAATTCACTAGACTCTCTTGTAACCATCTGTCTGCAGTAAATCTCTCTGCAGTTGAAATATCTTGAAGAGTTTATCTTTTTTTTCCATTGTAGAAATAATTACTGTTATTAATATCAGTTAAGATAACATTATTATACATTACTATTTTCAGAAACATTTTCCAGGGACCAAAAAGACTGATGATAGCTTAACCTTCCTACCTAAATTTACCAACACAATACTCTCATCCTCTTTGACATGGACTTTGCCCTTGGCCTAGAATTTTGTGGAGTGATTGATCAATAGTTATATGACTGGTGTCGCACTTCACTATTTCCCTGTAGGATTATGTGTGTCATTGACCAATGGCCCTGGGAGGAAAGATTTAGCTCATTTGCCATCAGCTTACAATTGTTGTTATTTTATAGTCCAGATTTTTGAGCATTGAAAAACATGTATAATCAATAGCATGAGAGTTCTTTTGTCCTGTGAGGCAAGCATGCCTAAAAATGTTATGCAATTTACACTTAATGTGTTACTTATTTTTCAGCTCTGTATTGATTACCCATGACTTATAACAGTTTGAAGGAGAAAAATATCCTCCACAACTGACCTTGTCTCAGATGAAGCAAAGGTAGTTTATTTGTGATAACTGTTCTGAAGCACATGGGCCCATGAATTGAATATCCAAACCTTTAAATTCATACAAAATTTTGAATGTGAGAGATAAAAACTGGGAAATAAATCGTCCTGAAATCTGAACACAGCCACATTTATTTGTTTATATACTGTTCAAAAAGATTCAGAAAAGACAGTAATGATATACAAGAATCCTATCTGCCTCAACACTGATGTAACACTGTTACTTTTTATTTAATTTTCATTCTCTCCTTTCTTTTTTTTTTATTTGATTTATTAGTTTTTTTTTTTTTCATCAAATACAGGCAGCTTTTTTGTTTGTTTGTTTTATTATTTTTTTAAATTTAATTTATTAGTTTTCTTTTCAGTAAATACAGGCAGTTTGGTACCATTGTTTAGGTTCATCTGTGATCTACCCCCTCCCATTGGACCCTCCTTGTTGATGTAAATGGATCGTGCATTGTGGAGTTAGTCCCCAGTTATTGGTATGATAAATGTCTCTGCAAATCATGACCCAACATGAGACTCTGACATTCTTTCCGCCCCCTCTTCCGCAAAATTTCCCTGAGCCATGTTGGGTTCATTTGTGATCTGCTTCAGTGCTGAAGTGTTGGGCGCCTCTGAGGCTCTGGCTCTCTGATTTGGTAGGAGTTGATTTTTCTCTGTGTTGGTCTCCTTCCCCTTTGTGCTGGTATCCAGTTCACAGGAAAACATCACCCTTGCTTTCAGTGCTTATTGCTTTATCCCTTATCTCACTATCTTTTCTTAGACTCAGGCGAGTCATTTGTTGATCTTATCTTTTCCTATATGCTAGTTTGTCCTGTTAAATGACGAGCTCTGCATTACTCAGTCACAAAGACATATCTGTGAATAGGATGCAGAAGCTGACAATGTCTTTACTTGGAATGACTCTGTCTAGTGGCATCTTATTTATTTTTATTTATTTATGTGTGTGTGTGTGTGTGTGTGTGTGTGTGTGTGTGTGCGTGTGTGCATATGGAAAGTGTGTGGGCACAAGTGTGAGGAGGACAGAGGACAATATCGGGTGTCAGTATTTACCTTACATCTTGAAGCAGGATCTCTCATTATTATTTTTTTAATTTTTTTATTTTTTGGTTTTTCAAGGTAGGGTTTCACTCTGGCCCAGGCTGACCTGGAATTCACTGTGTAGTCTCGGGGTGGCCTCAAACTCATATGGTGATCCTCCTACCTCTGCCTCCCGAGTGCTGGGATTAAAAGCGTGCACCACCACGCCAGGCTAGGATCTCTCATTATTCAGAGCTGTGAAGGCAAGGCTAGCTTAACATGAGCTTCATGGTAATTTTCATGTTTCTACCTACTTTCCTGACCCAGGAGCACTGGGATTAAAGATACATTTGCTATAAATTCTAGATTTACATGGTTTCTGAGGATCTAAACTCAGGTTCCCATACTTGTGGGGAGAGTTCTCTATGCACTGGGTTATCTCCCCAACCTCTCCAGTGGTATTGTCAACAAATGTATTTTTGGGTGGGTTGATATATGATATGATACAGTACATAACTGCTCAACATATGAACTCAAATTTAAATAGATAATTGCTAAGGTAAACACTTAGAACTAGTCATTGTCATAGTTTCACCTCTTGGGAAATCAGATTAGTAGTGAAGTGAGATAGCCTATTTCTGAAATAGGAAGGAAATGTACAAGTACCTGCTAGACTACAACTTAAGCAATCATTGACAAGAAGACAGTAAAGCAGACGACACGAGTTTTAAAACTGAAGCACTTGAATTCAGCCCATATCTCTTCCTCTCTAAGGAATCTCTTTGAATCTCTCTCTCCCTTCTAATTTCATTTCTCTAATTCTCACCCTATCTTTGTAGTCACCTTCATAAACAAACACATAAGCCATGCAAACACATTTCGTCATAGACAAATTAAGGAATGTGGGGCAAACTTAACTTGTTATTTATCCTGTGAGTAATTCATTCTGTAGGTTTCCTATAAGTAGAGTTCTACTGGAAAACAGCCACATCCATCTGTTTACATACTGCCTGTGGATGCTTTTTTTTTTTTTTTTTTTTTTTTTTTTTTGCTTTTGAGAGTGTTTAGTCATAGTGGCAGACAACATAAGGCTAAAACACCTAATGTAATTACCATCTGGTACTTTACAAAATAACTGGCTGACGTCTGGTTTAGACTATGGTTAAAAAAAAAAACATAAGAAATATTAGGCTCTTTCCATTATGTTGAAAAATACGAAAGGCTGTGAAGCCGAAAGACCCATGTTCAAGGCTCGACTCCCTAGGACCCACATTAGCCAGATGCACAAGGGGGTGCAACAGTCTGGAGTTTGTTTGCAGTGGCTGGAGGCCCTGACCTACCTATTCTCTATCTCTCTCTCTCTGTCAAATAAATAAATAAATGAATTTAAAATAATATGAAAGGCTAACTAGCAGCCAGATCTTGTTTCTACTACCTTCTACAAGGAACTAAAACTCTTTAGAGAAATGCCTGATTCTAGGACTAGGGCAGAAGAAGATCTGACTGGAAAGTACTGTAGAAAGTGAAGATCACAATTAAAACAACAAGACAGAAACAAGGCAAAGAAGCAAACAAATGTCTTCCTAATGGCTACTGTTGGGCCAAGATGAGAAAAATAGCACATGCACTGTATTCTAACTCAAAGTATGAACTCTTCCCACAAACCTATACTTGTATAAACAAATGATTAAGTAAAGGCAAATCAGGGGTAATGAGCAAATTTTAAGTGCAGAAATTCCAAATAATTTATGAGCACTCTGCTCACAGGGAGATGAAGCATGATTATCTAACTGTTTTGTGTAGACTATGCATAGTTACTCTTGTCCAAAGACTTCAGTAGAGAAAAGAGAAAGGACTAACTTTAAAATGGGGGAACCCAATAAATGTTACCTCATCCAAGTGATGAATGTTAGTAGCAACAGAAATAGTATAGTTATTACTATGTACCCTTGACATATGTGATAAGAACACTACTTTTTTTTCTTGATTTTTTTTTTTTTTTTTTTTGTGTGTATGTGTTTTATTTTGCTTTTTGAGGCAGGATCTTGCTCTAGCTCAGGCTGTCCTGGAATTCACTATGTAGTCCTAGGCTGGCTTCATACAACAATCCTCCTACCTCTGCCTCCAAAGTGCTGGGATTAAAAGCATGTACCACCTCTCCCAGTTCCTGGGATCTTCTTTAATAAAGTATGTGGTCCAGATTTAATTAACAGTAAGAATATTCAACAACTCCCAATTGACCAGGCCTACAAAATATCTGATCATTGCTGTTATAGTTTAGGTCTGCAATAATTCCCAAAGACTCGGCTTTAAGGTTTGGCTAGTGGCAGATGCCACCTTTTGGAAATGATAGATATGCTGGGGAACCAAGTCTAGTTGAAGGACTTAAGTTCCCACCTCTCTCTCGCCTTCCTTGTTGTCCTGACACGATCAGTCAGCTTCCACTATGTCCTGTGGAGCTGATGTGAAGCTTGCCGAGCACTTTGAGCCGGCTGCCTGAACCAAAGCCTCTGAAACCAAGAGGCAAAATATTTTTTTTATTTTTTTTCCCTCTTTTTATGCTTCTTTTTCCTGCCAGAGTATTTTTTCCTTTGATATTTTGATGTAAAGTAGACTAATCCAATTACTTTTCAAAACTGTCAGGGTCATCAATAATTAGGAAATTCACATAAATTGTCACATCAAGGACAGGCCAAGGCATTCCTAATAGATAGCATTTTATTGGATGGAAATCAAAGAAAAGAAAAATATAATGTAAAAAATTACACGAATCTGAATAAACCACAAATTTTACTAAATGATAATGTAACAATATTTTGTCATTCATTTACTTATTTATATGTAAGCAGAGAGAGGCCGAGAATGAGGGAGTATGAATATTAATATGGACATGGGTATATCAGGTCCTCTGGCCACTTCAAACAAACTCCAGATGAATGTGCCGCATTGTATATCTGGCTTTTGCATGGGTCCTAGGGATTCAAACCCAAGCTGCCAGGCTTTGCAAGCAAGCACCTTTAACCTTTGAACCATCTCCCCAACCCCTATTTCATCATTTTAATTGTAACAAATTGTTCATACTAATATAAAATATATTAATAGAAAAAAGAAGTGTAAGGCAGAGACAGATTGAACTTTACATTATTTCTCTTATCTTTCTGTAAGTGTAAAACTCTTTTAAAATGAAAATTTTATTTTAAAATTTAGCAGAAAATGCCAAAAAGCATATTGTGTATACATAACAGTATCTTAAATGTTTAAATGGAAATATTACTTGAACAAAGCAAGATAAAGATGAATGCAAGGGTTCTATGTTCCTCCTCACAATAATATTCTGTTCTAAACATTTTATATAAAAACTTTTGTAGCCTGTGCATTTTTAACTAATGGGCTCCTATCCTTAAAAAATGCTAAAGAAGCCAGGCATGGTGGTGCACACCTTTAATCCCAGCACTTGTGAGGCAAAGATAGGAGGATCACCATGATTTTGAGGCAAACCTATGACTACATGGTGAATTCCAGGTCAGCCTGGGCTAGAGTAAGACCCTACCTTGAAAAAACAAACAACAACAACAACAAAAAAATCCAAAAAACAAAGCAAAACTAAACAAAAACAAAAGAAAAGGAAAAGCTAGAGAAATAAGCAACTCCATTTCAGAGACAAAAATAGCACAAAATAACAATCATGCTCTGAATATATTAAAGTCACTCAGAAGTCCTATATAATAGCAGCATAAACAGAGAAAGATACAATTAAAGGGTAAAATCTAGTGGGAACACATTAAAATCTGTTACTCTGTTTTGAAAGCAGCTCAAAAGCAGTGTATTAGTACAACCTCTGGGAAATTACAGTGGGCAATGCAACCAAATGCTAGTTCACTTGTATATTGAGGAAAATCAGCATAAGAACGAAAAAATTATTTCTATATTTGAAGAAAAAAGTACTCTAAAGCACAGCATATTTCCTAGGAAGTAGCTTTCTCTACTTAGAAAAATGTGCAGTTTGTAATGCAAGGAGAATTGTAAGCCAAGAATCAATCTAAAATTGACACAGAGTTCATCCTAACCATCACGGAAGTATGAATGCTTTAAAAAAGCTGAGCAAAGAAATACAAAGCTGCCTTCTAAACCATTTTCAGTCCATAGCAGCATATATAAAATGTCAGTTCTAAACCAAATTAAGACATGTGGGCAATGCCTCTGAAATGGAAATTGAGATTGTAAAGGGTCTTTTTCAGGTTCTCTGGGAATCTGGTACCGTTGGCACCTCATGCCTCTGGTGCTAGAACCTGGTTCAGTCCTTAGGAAATCTCATTTTCAATCTATGCAAATGTAAAGAAGCCATTCAGTCATTTAGGAGACTGATGATGTTCTCCCCAAAAGACTCTTTGCTGTGAATATAGTTAATCAGAGATCAGTGCTTTCAAGGTCCTTCTCCCGCAAAACAGAACCACATTTAGTTAGTCGGTCTTTGATTTAAAAATACTATCTTAAGATGTAGTATTATTATTAACTTGAAAAAGAGAGAGTGATTTTAGTGTGAGTATAGTGTGTCAGGGCCTCTTGTTGCTGCAAACTCCAGGCATATGTGCCACTTTGTGCATCTGGCTTTTTCTGGGTACTAGGGAATTGAGCCAGGGCTGGTAGGCCTGTAAGTATTGAACAGTCTCTCCAGCTCTGAAAATTCTTTTTTAAAGGACTGCTTCTAAATAACTTTTATATTTATATTTATTTATTTGACAGAGAAAGAGAGAGAGACAGACAGAATGGGTGTGTCAGGGCCTCTAGCCACTGCAAACAAACTCCAGATGTTTGTACCCCTTGTGTATCTGGCTAATGTGGGTCCTGGGGAATTGAGCCTGGATTCTTTTGCTTTGCAGGCAAATGCCTTAACCACTATGCAATCCTTCCAGCCTTCCAAATAACTCTTGAAAATACAATCATTTCACCTATCTGTTCCATAATGATAGCCCTATGATATCATTAAAAAGAAAATACATATTAATTTCTTAGTGCTATACTTTAATAGTGAAACAGAAAAAAAATCAATAAAGTCTGTAATTATCAAAATAACTTTCAAAATGAGATTGTGCTGATTAACCTCAAAATGAACACTCAAACTCACCAGTTAGGTTTTGAATGATAGCATTGTTTTAATTCAACAACAGTAAGGACCACACCTAAGAGTTCTGTCAATGAATAAGAAAATGGGGAAGGAAAAGCAGTCAAAGAAACTGGTTCCTTTCCTTGTTTGATGGCTATGTTTATCATCTGTGATGGTTAAGCAGTTGTTAACTTGATCTGTTTAGTAAACCAGACATCCCTTTTGGGTGGGTTTCTGTGGTTGCTTCCAGGAAGGATTAACTGAAGAAGGAAGTCCTTCCCTCCCTCCCTTAAACCTTGCCCCAGAGTGAGCTTCCCCTCTCAGAGGGGAACTTTATATAAGGAAGCTCTAGGCGAAAAGAGCCCCTGCCTTCCACTTAGCTGCGGGAGCTGCTGCTGCCTTCCAGCATGGACTGAAGACCAGCAGCTGCTCAGGAAGCCTCCAGGCCTTTAGTGCTGGACTGGGAGTGTTGAGGCATCTAACAACATGGACTGAGCAGCTATCGTGTTCCTTGATTCTTAGGCCTGCAACTGCTATTGGACTGCCATAAGCTAATCCAATAAATTCCCTCTTAATATAATTCATTCTATCGGTTCTCCTCCTCCAGAGAACCCTGCCTAATACATCATCCAAGAGGAACAGAGTTGTGTTGCTTGTCCCAGGAGAGTCTTCACACAAATCTGTATCAGCATCCATTTGTTTCACAAATATTTATTGATCCCCACATTTGCACCAGACTGTTGAGACTGACATGAATTAGTTAATGTGTGAACCAATGAGAAATTTAAGCAATAATTTCTGGAAAAGGTAGAAGAAAAGGGCTCTGTGATTTACTGAGATCATTTGGAGATGCATCTCATACTCATACTGGAGACAGTTGGGACCATGAATGAGATTTGAATATTGCAGTTAGAAAGTTTATCTTTTGGGCTGGAGATAATGGCTTAGTGGTTAAGGTGTTTGCCTGCAAATCCAAAGGACCCTGGTTCAATTCTTCAGGACCCACATAAGCCAGATGCACAAGGGGGTGTGAGCATCTGGAGTTCGTTTGCAGTGGCTGGCAGCCCTGGCATGCCCGTTCTTTCTCTCTTGCTCTCTGTCTCTTTCAGTCTCACAAATACATAACTGTTAAAAATAAAAGTTTATCTTTCTTCTAAGAAAACAAATATGAAGGCATTTAGAAGTTTTGTCCAAAGCAAAAATGCCTGTTTTTGCATTTTGCAGAAAAGGTGACATAGCCTATGGTGTGGGTAAATGATAGGATGGGGTGGCTGAAGTACAAGTAGTTTACAGGTTATTGCAGTATCCAGGAGTCTGCTCATGAGAAACTCAACCATGATGGTTTCTCTGGAGATGCTGAAAAGTGAAAAGTGGGAACACCATTAAGGAAATAATATACACTTGAATTGGAGATTGATTGAATATGTGGTTAGGGTATAAAACAGCAAAAAAGAAATGTGTAAATAGCCTGGAGGATTCTTGCTAGTGAATATCATGGGTATTCATTGAGGTACACCCCTAGAGCAAGCTATAAAACTTGGAAGACAACCAGGTGGAATAGGAAGAGTCAGTATTGGGAGTTTAAGACACCACTGCCATGTACATGAACGAATAGTACTTCCAGAAAAAGCCATGGGAAAAAGCACTGAAAGACCCCTGCCCATAAAATCAATGAGAATACTAGCAATGGTCAAAATGAATAGCTTGAAACATTTTTTAAAAAATCAATTTATTTATTTTAGAGAGAAAGAGAGAGAGAGAGGCAGATACAGATAGAGAATGGACACAGCAGGGCCTCCAGCTGCTGCAAATGAACTCCAGATACATTCGCCACCTTGTACATTTGGCTTATATGGGTACTGGGGAACTGAACCTGGGTCCTTTGGCTTTGCAGGCAAGCACCTTAACAACTAAGCCATCTCCCTATCCCAAGGTTGAAACTTTTAAGATTGATAAAAGTCTTACTACAATCATAGAGATACAAAGGAATGACCATAAAAGGCCCTAATCTCTCCTTTGGTTCATTCCAATGCTCTCTGCTCAAACAGGAAACAAATACCAAGGTAAAATTTTAGATGTTTTAAAACACCGAAGGTATACACTACTGTATAAAATATCAATGTTTTGGAGACTTTTTATTTCAAAGCCACTAAGGAAATATCTGTTGAATTATTAGCTAATCATTAAGTTCACTGAGAAGAAACTTCATGGCTGCACAGAACAAAGAACACAAAATTTGTAAAATTAGGACAAGAAGCTATTAAGCAATGAACAAGCAGCAGGATTAACAACACATCAATGAAGACACATGACAAGAATGCTCCAGGTGGCGAGGGGTTGTCTCCTTTTTAGAAATACTACATTACGGTTTTTTTACATGCATATTTTTTAACAGAAAATTGTTCTAAGCTTTTACACACACACACACACAGAGAGAGAGAGAGAGAGAGAGAGAGAGAGAGAGACAGTCAACAGAAACTGCCACTTTGTCCCCTATTATGGTTTAAATCTTGGCTTCCAGCTGGTGGTAATATTAGGAGGTTGTGAAAGCTTTAGGAAGTGGAGTCTAGTGTGAGGAGGAAGTCCTCAGGGATATGCCCATGAAGGATAAGGTTGGAGCCTGGCCTCTTCCTCTCTATCTCTTTTTGCTTTCAGGCCACCAGAAGGTAATTAATCTACTCCACCACATGCTCCCACAACCTTGATTTTCTGTCTCTCCATTGGTCACCAATCAACAATAGATTGCCATCTCTAAAAATGTGCCAAAATTAATCTTTAACTTTATATTTAGTTCAGGTATGTCATCACAGAAAAAGAGAGCTGATTAACATCGAAAATGGATACTGAGAAGTAGAGTCTATGAATATGCATGACCCTGTGATTCAGAAACTTTCCAAACTTGTTAGAGGAGCAGTTGAGAAAAGACTGAAGAAGTAGGCTTGGAAAACCTTAGAACATTGCAAAAATAGTTTAAGGGATGCTTATGTTGTGACCTCAGACTTGAGTAAAGATAAGATTGGCCATAGTAAAAGCTCAGCTCATGATGTTTCAGATTGCAATGAGGAATTAAACTAGCAGCCATTTATGTAACATTCTGGCAAAGAGCTTGCCTACATTTTGAGCATGCTCTGGACCTATATGTGGGGCTGAGTTTAAAGGTCATAAATTAGTTAATCCAGTGGAGGATATTTCAAGGCAATGTGGCATTCAAATGATGGCTGGTTGCTTTCAGTTAGATTTATAGTAAATATCATTAATAATAGCACACCAAAAATGAACCCAACATGGCTCAGGGAAATTTTGCGGAAGAGGGGGCGGAAAGAATGTCAGAGTTACATGTTGGGTCATGATTTGCAGAGACATTTATCATACCAATAACTGGGGGCTAACTCCACAATGCACAACCCATTTTCATTAACAAGGAGGGTCTAATGGGAGGGGGTAGATCACAGATGAGCCTAAATAATGGTACCAAACTGCCTGTATTTACTGAAAAGAAAACTAATAAATCAAATTAAAAAAAAAGAGAAAAAAAATAATTGAAAAATTTTGAAAAGCACCTAATGTGGCCAGCATAAGTCTTTTTTAAACTTAAAGCTGATGGTGTTGACTGTTAAAGCAATTAGTACCATCTAAAAGCAGCCGAGTCTGCAATCAAAGCTACTCAGGAGGCTGAGGCAAGAGGATTTCAAGACCAGCTGGGTTACACAGTGGGCTCAAGGCCAACCTGGACAACTTTAATCCTTTTTTAAAATATGAAATAAAAAGAAGGCTGGGGATATATCCCATTTCCTCTTTCTTCTTTCTCTTCTCTTTTCCTCTCCTCTCTTTTCCTCTCTTTCCCTCTCTTTTTCTTTCTTTCATTTTCCCTCTTTATTTCTCCCTTCCTCCCTCACACCCTCTTCTTTCTTACTTCCTTCCTTCTTCTCTTTCTTTCTCTTTGTTTTTTTCTCTTTTTCTTTTTTCTTTTCAAAGCAGTTACACACTATAGTCTCAAACTGACCAGGAACTAACTGGACTCCCATCTCAGCTGCCTCACTTGCAGAATTACACTGTGTATATATACCACATCTGCATTACTCTTTCATTTTTTCCATGGGCATTTAAATTGATTTCAATTTTTACCCCTTGTAAATAGGGCAGCAACAGTCATGACCATGCAAGTATTTCTGTAATAGACTGTGGAACCATTAAGGTAAGTGCCCAGGAGTGGGATAACTGGGTTGCATGGGAGTTCTACTTCTAACTTTTTGAGAGACTGCCATACTAATTTCCATAATGGCTATAGTAGGCTGCACTCCCATTAGCAATGAATAAGAATTCCTCTTTCCCACATCCTTTATAGTATTTAATGTCAGTTTTTTTGATCATAGCCATTCTGGCTGGAATAAGATATTGTCACAAAGTAGTTTTAATTTGCATTTCTTTTATGGTTAAGGATGTTGAACACTTTTAAATTACTTGTTGACCCTTTGTGTTTCTTCTTTTGTGAATAGTCATTTTCCAAAACAATTCAAAATATTACACATAAAATTCACAAAAGAGTGAAAACAGATCCCTCCCTGACACACACACACACACACACACACACACACACACACACACACACCACAAATAACAATTTAAACTATAAACTAAAGCCAGGTGTGGTGGCACATGCCTTTAATCCCAGTACTTGGGAGGCAGAGATAGTATTGTCATGAGTTTGAGGCTACCCTGATACTACTTAGTGAATTTCAGGTCAGCTTGGGCTAGAGTGAGACCCTACTTTGAAAATAAATAAATAAACTATAAATCTTTTAGAGGAATATACAAGAGTAAGTACATGTGACATTAGATTAGGTAATAGTTTCTTAGGTGTGACACTAAAAGTAGGAATAAGGGGAAAAAAGGAATAATAGGGAAATTGAACTGAAATCAAAGAAGTACTTATGTTTCAAAAGACATCACAAAGAACTTGAAAAAATTACATCCAAACAGGAAAATATGCTTGCAAAATATATATTTATTAGAAAAAAATCTATTCAGATATACAAAAAATTCATAAACAAACAAAAAAGATGAAATTCCACTTCAGAAAGCTAAAGTATTCAAACAGGCACTTGCTCAAAAGAAAAATACAGATGGTCCAATACCAGCACATGTGGAGATGCTTAGCATCATTAGTTATTAGTGAGGTGCAAACAGCAAGCACAATGAGATACCATGTCAGATTCACATGTTAGCATACATAGACAATAACCATATCAAACACTTCCTAAGGGATGGAGCAACTGCAATTCTCATCCAGCTCTAGTGAGATTGTAAAGTGATGTAGCAATTGGGAAAACAATGTAGCAATTCCTAAAATTATTGGGAAAAATACACGAATTTCACTCCTATGTTCAGGAGAAGTGAAAACAACCTATGTTCAAGGAGAATCTTGGACATGAATATTTGCTGTAGCATCACTTGTGATTACTAAGAAACTGGAAACAATACAAAGAAACAATCCAAATATCCATCCACTGAATAATGAAAATCTGCATGGGAATATGGTTTGGACATCAAAAGGAATGAAGCAGTTATAAATGACACTAGATGGTAGATCCTTATGGAGAGAGAGCTGAGAGGTTAAGGCTCTCGCCTGTGAAGCCTTAGGACCCATGTTCAACTCTCCAGATCCCAAGCCAGATGCACAAAGATGAGGCAAGCTCAAGGTTGCACATCCCCACTAAGCAATGCAAGCATCCAGAGTTCCAGTGCAATGGCTAGAGGAACTGGCAACCCAGTAGCTTTGCAAATGAATGAAAACAGATGTAAAAGATCACATATTGTAGGGTTATATGTATAATAGATGTCCATAATCTAAACAGGCACATTAATCATTGGTTTGGGTTTGGGATCTATTGAAATGGTATTTTGTTTAGTGTTTCTTTGGGGAAGGGTGATAAAACTTCTAAAGTTAAGTATAGGGATTGCTGTTCAATTTTATAAATATACTTAAAATTGCCATTACATACTTTAAAGAGGTGAATTCAGGGACATGTGAATTATTTCTCAATAAACTTGTTCTAAAAGCAAGAAAGAATAATAAACTTGAATGTTTGGAGCTTATAGAAAAACAATTTGGGGGGCAATTTAGACATTCTTTTGTCATTTTAAGACATATTACTACAGAGGAAACTTCATAATAATGTTACAAGATACAATTTTTTAAAAAGATCTTAAGAAATAAACTGGAAGATATGGAGCCCAGAGACTATTAGGAAATGGTTACAAAGAACTTCTTAAAAATATCACATTTATGTCCCTGGTTTACACTGGCGAAGAGCTCTCATTTTAGAGAACAAAAATATGTCAAAAGTTCTTTTGAAACCAGACAAGAAATATTACTAAGATTAAAGGATCCAGCTAAGATTAAAGCATGTAGCCCTTTGCTATTTTCCAAATTTCTCCAACTTTTCAAAGACACTTGGGTAGTAGAACAAAGTATAAAGATAGAAAAAAACTGAAGGGAGCCACTCTGAGTCACAGAAATTGCCAAATATAAAACAAAAATAATATTTAAAGCTTTGGTTCTCTGGTTCAGAAATCTTAAAGATTTCTGAAGGGAGCCTAAAGATATGCCATATTAAAGCAACTTCTAATGTGTTTGGTGGCTCATGCCATGTTTGAACCTCAAAGGACATATATACATGTGTCAGAAAAGCTAAGAAATCATGTGATTGTGTCAAGCTTTATAGTTTTACATTGTAACTAAAAAAATCCATTTGAAGTCTAAACTGTTTTAATTGTGATGAATTCATCCTCTTTATTCACATTGAAGTTTTCATATTAATTCAACAACTCTTGTCAAGGTCAACAGCTGATGTTTAAACAACTGACAACTTTTACATCTGAAATATTAATCACAAAGAAACTTAAAACTAGTCTCTGAACAGTGGGTTCAAAGCTTATATGTACCACAATAGATTTTTAAATTAGTGTTTGTGTGCACACATTCACGAGTGCATGCATCCACAGCACAGCATGGGTATAAAGGTCAGAGGAAAGATTTAGGTTAGTCTTAATCATAGACACTCTATTATTACAAAACCCTCTGCAGCTTCCAATTTTACATAGTATCTAGAGATCCAAATTAAGGCACTTGGAGTTGCATGGCAAGAGCTGTAACATCCACTTATCTATTTCTCAGCCTCCACAATAAGTTTCTAAATATAATATCTTGAAAGAGATATGATGGGAAAGAATGAAAAAAAATGCTGAGTTTTTGGATCTAGATCACCAGGGAAAGATATAGTGGATCTTCAGTCATTATTGCTATTATTAGCCCTGTTATTAATGAGTCACATTTTATAAGGTAACAGTGAAAAATCATGATTAAAAAGCAGTGCTACTGTGGCATTATAAAAGTCAAAATATTTACTGGGGATTATGATAATCTTTGGCCAACACAGTATTATGGCAGATTATTTACTTATAATCATGCATAAAATAATTAAAAACAACTATGCTTAAATATGTCACAGAGAGTCACTTTGGGGAAATCAGTGTTTTCATCATTTT
This sequence comes from Jaculus jaculus, assembly GCF_020740685.1. NCBI lineage: Eukaryota > Metazoa > Chordata > Mammalia > Rodentia > Dipodidae > Jaculus > Jaculus jaculus. Next base: position 124,414,975 of record NC_059107.1, on the reverse strand, counting down.
CCAGTTTAAAATACAGGAAAAATTCACCTCAAAGAGGTGCATCAAGCTGATAGAGTGAGCAAAATGAGGGGAAAATGTCAAACTCTTGCTGACCTTCTCACCTTCACAGATAGAAAGTGGGCAAAAGAAAAAATGATCACTTTTCAAATGAATATACTTGTCACTCAAGTCATAGCAACATAAATACTTGAATGCACAACGATATTTTTAGTGATGTACTCCTTAAAAACCTAGAGTGGGTGTCTGAAGATTGGCATCATATTATAGCAAATAAGGAAATGAACAGTGAGTTCTCAAAGAAATAAAAATTGCCAATATACATCTAAAATGATATTTCAACATCTTTATCCATCAAGGTAATGCAACTTCAAGCTACCTTTTGATTGTATATCATTCAAATTAGAATGGCTAATATCAAAAAATCAAATAACAACAAATGTTATCAAGAGTGTGGGGAAAGAGGATCCTTCATCTACTGTTGATGGGACTGCAAACTTGTACAGTCACTTTGGAAATCAGTATGGAGGTTTCTCAAATAAAAATAGAGCTACCTAAAGACTTTACACTCAACTATAGAGATATTGGATTGGCCATGTTTGACATAGGTCTATTCATAACAACTAGCATATAGAATCAGTACAGATAACCATCAACTGATGAAATAATGAAGATGTGGGACATATACATAATGGAGTTCTATTTAATGTAAGAAAAAATGAAATTATGAAATTTTCAGGGAAAAATGGTTGGACCTCAAAAAATTATACTAAGTGAGGTTACACAGGCTCAGAAAGATAAGCACCACATGTTATCTCTCAAATGTGGATCCTAACAGGGGATAGATTGATTTTTTTTTTTTTTTTTTTTTTTTTTTTGGTTTTTCAAGGTAGGGTCTCACACTGGCCCAGACTGACCTGGAATTCACTATGGAGTCTCAGGGTGGCCTTGAATTCATGGCGATCCTCCTACCTCTGCCTCCTGAGTGCTGGGATTAAAGGCGTGCGCCACCATGCCCGGCTTTAGATTGATTTTTTAATAAGTTGTAGTAAGCATCAGCAGTTCTGGTTAGAAAGTTACAGTGAAACTTTGAGAAAGAGGAGGCAGGGAAGGATCAAAAGAAGGTATGTTAGGCAAGTGCAGGGACAGAATTCAGGTCACAGAAGGAACTGGGGAGAGGTAAGACAGTGAGGGAAGGAAGAGATACACAAAAATAACAATAGCATGACTCAGTACTATAGAAACTTACCTGTTTACTAGATAGTAAGAAGTACAACTATCTTAAAAAAGAGAGCAAGGCTGCAGAGATGGCTTAGTGATTTAAGGTACTTGTCTGTGAAGCCTGAGAACTCATGAATATCCAGGTACCATGTGAGCCAGATGCAAGCACTCAATGTTACACATGAGCAGGAGGGGTTGCAGGTGTCTGGAGGTCCTTTGGCAGCAGCTGAAAGCCCTGTCATACCCATTCTCTCTCTCCTAACTAAAGAGAGAGAAAGGGAGGAGGGAGAGAGAGGGGGAGAAAGAAAGAACTTAATCTACATTTAATGCCTTAAACCATGGGGGTGATTTCTGTTCTGTCTAGGTCCTCTAAAATTACAGACTGGAAAGATGCAATGCAGTCACACATGGCCATCACCATATTGTTTCCCCAATGTATCTTGTGAATGTCAACCTATGCAAGTGAAATTTACATTAAAATCCAGTAAATGTTACCTACTATGTGCTGGGTGACATTTACCTCCATCTCCCCTCCCAGGAAACAATTTACATATATTCATTAAGTTTACCTGCACTGGAGCATTAAAGTAGAATTCAGCAAATCCTTCAGGCATCAGAAACATTTTATAATTCTCATCCATCATTTGTTCTCCATTAGGAATTTTATAGTTATCATAAAATTTGTGAGGAATAGTGAACACACTGCATGCCAGATTCCGTTTCAAACCATTTACAAGGATTATCTCATTTGATCCTCACAGTAAACTATTCTACAGGTGCAATTACAGTACAGTGCTACAGATGTGAAAATAAAGCAAGAAATATTAAAGCATTTGGTCAAAGTTGCTCACTTATTGGGCTTTAGATCAGGAATTCACAGCAGGATAACTTCAAAATTAGCACTTTTCTAAAGCTATACTGTCACTGCACAATGGGAAACTTATTACCCAGGGTTTTTAATTCATTTTGCCTTAAGTTTATGATCAAATTTCTCAAATTTTAATGTGCTCATAAATTCGTATGTATAAAAGTACAGATACGCACCTTTCATTTTACTGTTAATATAAGGGATTTCAAGGACGATTTTTACTTTACTGACTTTAGAACATAACCCTAGTAAGAAGCAATCACACTGTAATTTGCAAAATCCCATTCAGGTTGTAAAGCAAGTGTAATATAAGTAGAAGCCAGTTTTCCTTAGCAGGGTGCTTAGGCATGCTAATTATAGATAACTTATCAATTCATTAGGGCTCAGACATTTTGGATAAAATTAGTTTGCCAAAGGTATTTCTGTTACTGTGAAATTACTGTGCTGTTTTAATCACTATCTCTTTCCTGTTTCTTTTCTTTCTTTCCATCTATTCATTATCCTTTCAACACTGTTTTAGCTTTTCAACAAAACAAAACAAAACAAATCCTAAACATCCATGAACAGCTTATCCTTTCAGTGAGCAAGGAGCGCCCACATCATTCAGTGTTGACTTAACTTAGAAACATGCAGAATGTTAATCAATAGAGTTAACTCTTTTCCTTAACCCTATAAATTGAAGGTGCATAAAATTGTCTTGATATTTAGAGTTTAGAACTTGAATGGGTAATTTGAGTATAAAATGGGACTCTAGTTTGAATTTGTCATTGTGATGTTTATCATTTATGACAACATAATAGAAATCAGTATTTAGCTCTAAAATTCTCCATCTGTCATCAACCCAGGCTATTAACTGTGGTTATCTCTACTCAATTTTTATATTTTCACATTTATATCTTTTGAATAAGGAAAATATGAATTTCTTAGACTTTAACTTTCCATTGTTCCAATGTTACAAAAAGGATTAGACAGTGTCTTGGTGTTCAATTGCTACAGTATCCATATGAAAACCTTAAAAGTCACAAGCAATGCCAGGGTATTATTAAGTAATTTCTGAGGAAGTAGGAGTTTCATGCCAAGAAGACAAGGGTGTCATCAACCTAGAAGACACTCTTTGGAAAACACAAATATATTCTTTCATTGCAATAGTCAGCAAAGATTTCACCTCATGTCAGTAAGAATATGGTAAAATTTCAGAAAGATGTATTAACATATAATAATTTGCTTAAAATTTAAAGTTAAATAATTTTGTGCATCTAGAAAAATCATTAAACTATCATGGTTTCCATAATGATAAACAAAGTTTTAATAATCACCCATAAGACTATGAGCAAATATAATTCAACCAAGTCCCCAGGCTGGACAAAAATTAAATAAATAAATAAAGCAATGACAATTTAAATTATTTTTTAATCAAAATAGATCTTTTGTTTAAAACAATTGAGAACTGAGGAACTGACAATTTTGAGTACATGTGATATGAGAAATGTATAAATTTATAGGTTTATTGAGTCTTATTTCAATGAAGTAACCAATAATATTTTATATTTGTTGAAAGTTGTTTTCCAAAATACTCTTTGAAAAGTTGAGGGCCAAAGAAATAGAAAATGTGTTTGAGATTATAGAAAAGCTAAATAGCTCGATTTGATCATTAACCAATGCATATATACTTTTACTGGGACATTATAGTCTAACCCATAAAAATGTACAATTACGTTAATTAATTTTTTTTCAAAAGGGAATAAGTGTTTATTCTTGCCTCAGTATGAGTAAACATGACTTAGTAACACAGATTCAGGATGCCCAAATATCATGTTCCAAAGTGTCAGCAATTTCATGAAGGCTTATAGTTATAGAATAAAACAAGGTTATAAATCAAGACACATTTCAAATACTGTCACAGTCAGCTTCAGGTTGCTGGGATGAACTTCCACACCAGGCACAGTTATGGAGGAATAGACTTATTAAATGAATTTATTGAAGCTTACAGATAGAAGGGAAGTTCCAGAATGGCAGAAGAAGCTAGCCACCTTTTCCAAATCCATGGAGAGAGAAATTCACCACCAGCATCACAAGCAAGCACACTCCAGGAACTACAGTAAGAACTCCAAGGTTCTATGTGCCTCTTGTCTGGAAACAGATCTGTTCCCAAACACACCCTGGGGCTGGACCTTAGGATCCATCCAACAGTGCACCACCTCCAGCCAGATTGCTGGAGATCTAAATTAAATCGGTTCTATTTTACAGATGAAGGAGAATTTAATATTAAGATTAAATATAAGATTAAAAAAAGGATTTTTTAAAATAAAAGGTTCTACTGTTATAGCCTCTCACCCATGCGGAGTTTCTGCTGAGGGTCTTCAGTGGGGACCAAGAGGCCTTAGTTTATTTTGGGGGGGGGGGTTGATACAGTGCTTTAAGCTATTCCCACCCAACCTGAGGCTTTTACAACCTTTCCATCACCTCTTCTTCAGTGTTCCCTTAGCTTTGGCAGGCATGATAGGGATCTAATTTAGCCTTGAGTTCTCTATAGCCTGTGGATCTCTGTTTTGATGAGGTTTGAGGGACCACAGTATCTACTGTCATTTGCCTGGAACTGGTTGTCAGGCCAGCTGTGAGAGCAGTATTTGTGTCACCACTTCCTCTGTAATGACTTCTGAGCCTGGGCAAATGGAGTGGAGGTAACTCATCTCATGGTAGACCGTTGGTTCTCTATTCTTTTTTCTTTTAAAAGTTTTTAACATTTTATTTTATATATTTACTTAGGAGACAGAGAACAAGAGAAATCATGGGCATGCCAGGGCTTCTATCCATTGCAAATACATTTCAGATGCATGGGCCATCATGTGTAGCTGGTTTACGTTGGTACTGGGGATTCATACTTGGGTCCTTAGGGTTTAAAGTCAAGAGTCTTAATCACTAATCCATCCCCATAGCAGAATCTTTCTTCTTCTTCTTCTTTTTTTTTTTTTTTTGTTTTTTTGAGGTAGGGTCTCATTCTAGTCCCGGCTGACCTGGAACTCACTATGTAGTCTCAGGATGGCCTCGAACTCATGGTGATCCTCCCACCTCTGCCTCCCAAGTGCTGGGATTAAAGGTATGTGCCACCACGCCTGGCATTAGGATCTTTATTCTCAATTTATTAGTCAGAGTATTGAGATTTTTTTTTCAGAACCTTTTGGTTTCCTGTCTTAAGGAGTCTAGCTTGTTTCCCAGAGTGAGATATGGGTTCACCCCCACTGAGCAGATCTCATGTCCAATCCATGAGCAATTGGTTACTCACATTGGCTGTATGCCACTATTGTACGACTGTGCACTTCTTGCTCAGCTGGCTGATTTTGTAACTAGCAATATCTACTGCTTAATCAAGTAGTTGACAGCCACTATTCTCCAGCAGCTCTCATGGACATTCCAGCACTATCCTGGAGGGTGCTGGATTTACTCTATTTTCAACATGTTTGTTCACTTGATGTCCCGTGGCTGCAGTCTGTGAAATCTTCAGCAATAGGGACTTATCTTTTAGCTCGTGAAGGTAACTACTTGTTTTGGCAATGGCCTGTATTATTTTGGGGAACATCATGTGTCTCCCTTACTAAAAGCTCACTATAAAGGGGAACCCATTCTGGCCTTGGAGATAGCCAGACAGAGCCCAGGGTTATGCTACACTTTTTTTATCTTTTATGGGGAATGTCTGTTCAGGTCTCTCCTCCCCATTACTGAGGGTAATGACATGTAAAATGGTATCCAGGAGGAAGGTTTCTATGGAACTGATTCATGTTGCCATTAGCTTTGTATATACCCCCTTCTCCCCTTTCTCTACCCCAGGTCCTTTCCATCTCTTTATTCTTTCTCTCTCTTTCTTTCTTTCTTTCTTTCTTTCTTTCTTTCTTTCTTTCTTTCTTTCTTTCTTTCTTTCTCTCTCTCTCTCTCTCTCTCTCTCTCCTTCCTCTCTCCTTCCTCTCTCTCTCTCTTCCTTCCTTCCTTCCTTCCTTCCTTCCTTCCTTCCTTCCTTCCTTCCTTCCTTCTTTCTTTCTTTCTTGTGTTGGGAATTAAACTTGGTCCCCCAGCTTACCATGATTATGCCCAAAAGTAGTATTTTGCTTTGATTGAGTTTGACCATTTGCAGCTCACAAATATTCTTTATACTGTTTTTTTTTTTTTTTGTGTGTGTGTGTGTGTGTTTTTGCTTAACTGAATTTCTAGATTTTGGTGTAAGTTCCAAATACAAAAAAAAAAAAAAAAAGTTGAATTAGCTTTCTACTGCTGTGGCAAAATATCTGAGAAAAGCAACTTGAAAGAGGAAAGATATATTTTGGCTGAATTTCAGCCACTCCATGGTTGGCTGTTGCATTACTTTAATGCAAGGCAGAAACAATATACTGGAATGGAATGGTAAGGAAAGCACCTCTTATCAGTCAGGAAGAGAAAAAGTGTGGCAGGAACAACATATACCCTTCAGAGCCATGCCTTCCTTGACCTAATCTCTCCAGATAAGTCTTAATTCCCAATTACCACCACTGAATAAACCATAATGCTATTAATTCATTAATATTGAGTCCATCCATGGGATAATCCACTGGTGATGTTATAATGCTCAGGACCCAATCAAATCCCTAAGCTAGCAACTAAACTATTTCTTTTTTAAAAAATAATTTTTATTTAGAACTTTAATATATGAACATCCTACAAATTGCTTATATACCATCAGGTTATGCTCTTATGTCCCCTCTCCTCCATCCCCATTCCACTGATGGCACTCCTCATTGTGGGTAACTGTAATCACTTGGAGGGGAGGTAATAAAAGCACCAGTAGGTTCTAGATGGGAAGACAGTGCCTCCCACTATACCTTCTCATTCCTTGGCTCTTCCATTTGTTCCACCTGTCTTCCACAATGTCCCCTAAATCTTGGAAAGTATGTTAGAAGTGTCCTTCAGTGCTGGGCTATCAGTAACCTATTTCTGCTTTGATGAGTTTTGAGTTTCCCAAGGGTCTACTGCTATCTCCAGATGGAATTGGTTCTCAGGGGAGCAGTGAAAGCAGAACTCATTTTAATCAGCCACTTTCTCTTCTATATTTCCTGGGACCTGGTGGGTGTGACAGGGATGAGTGGTGTAGTGTTAGCCACACAGCTTTCTCTTGTCATTTTGATGTGATTCAGGTTTCCTAGTATTCCTCACCACCTGAAAAATAAAGGTTCTCTACCCATGAGTGAGAGCAGTATTGATCAAAGATATCCACATTTAGAAGACTTTTTAATGGACATAGTCTCTCCAGGTAGCCAAAAATTGTAGGAGCATGCATCCCCCTGGGTTCTGTGACCTTCTAAACCATAGGATGTTGACCTGATTCTCAATACCAGCCATGAAATTCCTCCCACCACATAGGCCTCTTCTCAAATCGCATCCTGGTTGATTACTCCCATAATTTGTCCTACATTGTGCACCAGTAGGCACATCTTGCCTGACTGGCAACAAAGCTTTTAACCCATGAACTTTGAGAGGATTTCAATAAAATTTGGAGGTAAATATTAATATTGATTGCAATAATACAAATTAAAGCAAACATGGATGTGACAAATTGGGAGCAAGAAGAAAAGAATACACAGAAAATAGGAAGTAAATTTCAAAATATTATAAACTACATAACTGAATTTTATCAATTAATAAATGAGTTAATTTTTTAACAATAATCTGAAGCCTCAAACTTCAGGAGGGTTTCTGGTTCCAGAGTGCTAACCATTATATCATAGAACTAGCACATTCAGAATTTCAACATATAGTTGATGACTTGTTAGGTCATAGTATCTCATACACATGATTATACTACAATTTATTCTTAGATCAAGTTGTAAATATGGTAGATTCCTAAAGAATATGAAAACCAAATTCTTGCAACTGCACATTTGAAGTCAAAAATTCTTCATTACATGTAAGAAACATCTATAGTCATTGAAAGGAGTGGATCCCAAAGGGCTAGAAAACTACTAAGAAAGAAAAATGACCTGTCACATGATAATTAAAATTGCCCGCAGGCTTTGCATTGTTGGTGTACTACAATCCCTGGCAGGCCACAGAGATATCTAGTAATATACTCTTTTCCTCAAAAAAATCTATTTTTCAATTTGATTACCAGATAATATTTTCCATGGAACTATATTTCCAACTCCATATGGAAAATGAATAGATAGATGACATTTTATATCTTCTTAAGTTGCCTTGAAAGTATTTTTAAGATATAAATCACTGCAAAAACTCAAGGAGATAGGTGAGGGAAAAATCGAATGTGGGATACAAATAATAATGAGGAAAGAAAATAAAGGAAGTATTAAAATGAAGAAAATAAAAAGGCAGAAATACAAGTGTAGCAATTTTACTTCCATTTTTTTCCCTTTTGGATGATGTTGAATACAACAATTAACCTGGCACTACCCCCCACCCACACTTCCTATTGACTCAGTGGGAGCTCTTCACAGAGGTACACTATGAGCTGCACATAACACAGAAGTGTTAACTTGCTCATTTATCATCTCTTCTATTCCCTAAACTTTTCATCTCAACCACATTGTGAAAGTTCTGGCATCAAATACAGATATCCTGTCTCAGGAGCACTAACATTTAGATACATTGCTCACAAAATTCAAAGCAAAATCCCATGAATAAACTTAAAATATGTCCTACACACACCAATCTTTGACTTACACATCCGCTTGTCTGAGTAAAAATGCTCGTCATGATATATCAAAACATTCCTAAAGTGGATATCAATGGAGGATAAAGGTAAAAGCTTAAGGAAAAAAAAAATAAAATGATTCTCACTTGATAATACCATTTTGTACAGGTTTAATGATATTTTCACTTTCTCTAGGCTGTCCCTGTAATTGTAAAATTTGTGTTAATGGTAATTGTAACAGAACTGATGTAAATGAGTCAGCAAACATCCACCACTTAAATTCCTGTGGTTTCTCTGTCATCATCTAGTTCATTTTCTTGAATACATTTAGCCTGAATGAGTATATCATTATTATCCTAAAACTCATCTTCATTTTGCAATGAAAAAGAACCATCTTTATTTATTTGGAATGAAGAGGTCTACTCAATGTTTCCCCAAAGCTTTCCCTAATGAACATTTTATCCCTAATGTAATATCAGCTTTTAACTTCTATCCTATCTATATCAGAAACCTCTCATTTTAGCTGGGGTGTGGCCCAATGATAGATTATTTGCATATTAATGTCAGACCCAGGGTTCAATCCTTAGCACCACATAGACAGTTACTTTTTGTTTCATTATTGTGTTTTTATTTCCAAGTCTGTGATACTTAAGACATCATGAGGCTTAATTGTGACCATGTAGTCTGGGCAACAGTGAGACCTACCTCCTAAAACAATAACAACAAAAATAGGAAGAAAGAGCAACTGAGAAAGACACCCAGTGTTAATCTGTGGTTTTCCTACACACACACACACACACACACACACACACACACACACGTACTGATGTGTGCCTACATACATATGAACATGCACAAACACCAAACACACATACATATGTAAAAATGCTGCTCAATTTATAATAGCTGGGAAATGGAACCAGCCTAGATGTCCCTCAACTGATGAGTGGATAATGAAGATGTGGCACATTTATACAATGGAGTTCTACTCAGCGGTAAAAAAAAAAATGAAGTTATGAAATTTGCAGAAAAATGGATGGACCTGGAAAGGATTATACTAAGTGAGGTAACCCAGGCCCAGAAAGCCAATCACCACATGTTCTCTCTCATATGTGGATCCTAGCTACAGATGACTGGGCTTCTGTGTGAGAAGGAGAATACTTGGTAGCAGAGGCCAGTAAGTTAAAAAGGAGACATAAAGGGAAGATAAAGGAGGGGAGGAGGGTATTTAATAGGTTGATATTATATATATGTAAGTACAATGATTGAGATGGGGAGGTAATATGATGGAGAATGGAATTTCAAAGGGGAAAGTGTCAGGGGGGAGGGAGGGAATTACCATGGGATATTTTTTTATAATCATGGAAAATGTTAATAAAAATTTAAAAATTAAAAAAAAATGGAATGAAGTTAAAATGAAGAAAAAAAAAAAAGATTTAAGAAAGGGTTGAAGAGATGGTTTAGCAGTTAAAGTGCTTACCTGAGAAATGAAAGGACCCAGGATTGATTATCCAGTACCCATGTACACCAGATGCCACAAGATGGTGCATGTATCTGGAGTTTGTTTGCAGTGGCTAGAGGACCTGACATGCCCATTATCTCTCTCTCTTTCTCCCTCCTTCTCTGTCTCAAATTTAAAAAAAAAAAAAAAAAAAAAACTTTAAAAAAATATAATGGAATTGTCTTCTCATATTGATGGACTCCACATCAATAAATTTAACTAGCATCAGATAAAAAAAAGTTCTTTAAAAATTATAACTGTATTGTACTGAAAATGTTATTCACTAAATAATATATTAGCTGTTTACGTTTTATTAGGTATTAATCTGGAGATGATTTGAAGTTCATAGTAAGGTATTTGTAGACCATATGCAAACTGTATGTAATTTTATAGGATAGACTGTAGTCTCTGAGGATTTTGGTATCATTGAGGTACCTGGAACCAGTCCTCTAGGGATAAGGATAGAAGAGATGTTTATGTACATGTATGTACATATATGTATGCATGTTGTGTGTGAACATGGATGTTGTGATGAACACTGAAGAATAAGTTCTTTTCAGCTAAAACCTCTGTAGTCTGGTGCAAAGTTTGCTTCTATGGCCTGAGAATGGATCTGTTTTCTCCCCATATGACTAGAATATCATTAGCAGCTCAAATGAATACTTGTGAATTTCTGTTATTATAGCTATTTAGAACTTGTAATTGTACCTTCATAAGAAAAATTTCCACAAAGACCTAGACAGATTGCTTAGTGGTTAAGGCGCTTGCCTATAAAGCTTAAGGATGCAGATTTGATTCCTCAGTACCCATGTACACCAGATGCACAAGGTGGCACATGCATATGGAGTTAGTTTGCAGTGGCTAGAGGCCCTGGTGCACCCATTCTCCCTCTGTCTTTCTCTCTCTCTCTCACACACACACACACGCAAATAAATAAAAATAAAATTTAAAGCAGTAAAAAAATTTCATATACTATGTCAAGAACTTCATGTCACCTCCCTGCTCCCAAGCTTTGATGACTTTCTAAATTAATTCTTGACTCCTTCAAGTGACTCGTGGAAGCCCCTCTGTACTTGCCATTTCCCTTCCTCACCAGGCTTCCTTTTAATATTATGTTAGTTCCTTTCATATTCTGTTCCTGTCTAGTGGACCAATTCAATGAAGAACATGCCATTATTTCCTGACTACATTTCTCCATTATTATTTTAAAGATATTTTAGATGTCAACATTTACACAAAGCCTGCCACGTTCCATGCAACTTTTTTCATCTGCATTGTATGCTTAGTACATACTATGCCAAGCTTGTTTTGCAGATAACTGTGATAAGTCTTAGTTTCTACATGCCTGGAAAGGGCCACAATTTATTAATCCTTTTTTTTTTGTAAATATTCACACAACCTAGTAGAGCAAACATCTTATACAAAGTAAGCAATCAAGAGATTTATCACTCATTTCCCCTTGTAAAATTGTATTTAAAATGCAGACAGTATGCTAGATAATGGTTTACCTTATTACTTTATACAAAATATTTACTAAATGTCAGTTATATGCCATGCAATGAGTATGTAGTTGAAAAACAAGCACTGTCCTTCTAGTCACAGAATTTTCAATCCAGTGTAATAGCAATATAAAAGGAATCACACTTGATTGAGTATGACATTTTTGTCTTTTTAGTCCTATATTGCACTAGCTAGGAAAATTTAGGCAGTTGATGTAATTTCTCTGGGTCTCATTTTCCACTCTTGACCAAATTTGATGTTCTTTGTTGTATTTTATGGCATCAAATGGTATATGTTATCTTCAATTTGGAACAACATATGCAGGTAGGTGATACTTTTTCAATCTACATGTCAGCATTGCTGCTGACATGTTTAAAGAGTTAAATTGCTATTTCTCTGTGTGTAGCAAAGAAAGAGTACACATTGATGTTCAGTAATATCAAGTTGTCCTAAAGAAAGGAAAACTGTTTCAAACAAACATTTTATCAGAATTAGTATAAGTTCACTACTATATAATAAATGTAGAATTCATAGTGTGTTTCTTTTTTTTTTTTTTTAAATTTTTATTTATTTGAGAGAGACAGACACAGAGAGAAAGACAGATAGAGGGAGGGAGAGAGAGAGAATGGGTGCGCCAGGGCTTCCAGCCTCTGCAAACGAACTCCAGACGCGTGCGCCCCCTTGTGCATCTGGCTAACGTGGGACCTGGGGAACCGAGCCTCGAACCGGGGTCCTTAGGCTTCACAGGCAAGCGCTTAACCGCTACTCCATCTCTCCAGCCCCATAGTGTGTTTCTTTTAGACAAATACTGGCCATTTTGGAAGTTCCTGGCCAGAAAGTTTCCTGCTAGTAAGCATTCCCTATGTCCACTTCTTCTTCTTCTTTTTTTTTTTTTTTCCTTAGGCAATCAAAATGGAAAAAGATGACTTGCCCTAAAACAATAAAATGCTCTAGGGATAAACTGAAGGCATGAAGCAATGGCCAAATTACAGCAGGTTCAAATTTACTGAGACTATTCAGCATGGTCATTCAAAAATCCTTTTATATTTTGGCATTCAAGACATCTGCAAATGAACTGACATGACCAAGACATTGTCTTAAGCAAGTGAAGAAACTTCTTCAAAGATTCACTAACCCTGGACCTCTGTCTATGTTGTCAAGTCAATATAGCATCTGCCTCAACATTGTTTACTCACGTCGACTTTGGTCTCAGCCCAGGGCCTTAGCTCCTACTGTCATGGTAAGTTTGTAACAGAAGCACGATCCTTCTTTTCACAAGTTGATAAATCTATCTTCAATAGTTTCTCTCTTTTAAATTATCTTTTTAATTTTTTTTTTGAGGCAAGCCCAATGGACTTCCTTTTTATGCAAAAGAGAGAGAGAGAGAAAGGGAAAGAGAGAGAATTGGTATGCTGGGGTCTCCAGCCATTGCAATCAAGCTCAATATGCCTGTGCTTCCTTGTGCACATGTACGACCTTTCATGCTTGTGTCTCTGTGCATCTGGCTTATGTGGGACCTGGAGAACATGAGTCTTTAGGTTTCACAAGTAAGTGCCTTAACCACTAAGCAATCTTTACAGCCCTTTTTTAAATTTTTGATTTTTTCATTATTTATTTTTATATAAAAACAGTTTGTACTCTCCCCAATTCTGTTGAGGGTATTGTTTGGTGGGGTTATTGGTATTTATCATGGGGACCAAGAGATCTCATTTAGTTTATGTAGAACAAGGTACCTCAGACTATTTCCACCATCCTGATGCTCTTACAATCTTTCTACCTCCACTTTTGCTGTTTCCTGAGCCTGGTGCATGAAGTGGTGATCTGAGTTAGTTTTAAGTACCTTATAGCCTTTGGATTTCTGCCTTGTGAAGTTTGAGTGACCACAGTGTCTATCAGCATCTTACTGGAACTGGTTTTCAGGCTAACAATGATAGCAGTATTCTTGTCACCATTTCTTTGACTTCTGGGCCTGGGGAAGATGAGGTGGAGGGGATCATGGTAGACACTTGGCTCTCTAGTCTTGATGTATTGATATATCCTGGTTCTCCCCTGTATTTTCCTCCATCTGTAAGATAGAACAGATTCTCCAGTGAAAAGTCAGAACAGTTTGAATTAAAGGGGATATCCTAGTTATTAGAGAGACTTATTGCTGTGTACCTCCACTCTTGTCACTTAAAGAGCAGTGGAGTTTCTCTCTGGAACCTATTGGTTTCCTGTTCTAGGAAATCTGGCTTAGTTTCCAGGGCCAGGTATGAGTTCATCCCCACTGAACAGGTCTCGTGTCTAATTTGTTTTGTTAGCAGTTGGTTACCTACATCAGCTGTGTGCCATTATTGTACAAATGTGTACTTCGTACTCAGTTGGTTGACTTTTTAACTGGCAGGATCTCCTGCTTATTCAACCAGTTGGCAACCATAATTCTCCAGCAGCTATCATAGCATTTTCTAGCACTGTGAGGTCTAGCCGGGAGGAAACTGGATTCCTTCTCAGTATCAGCATGCTCACTTGATGTTCTGTGGTAGCACGCTGTGGTGTCTTCAGCAGTTGGAACTTATCTTTTAGCTCTTGCAGGTAATCATATGTTTTGGTAATGACCTATATTATTTTGGGGACCCCATGGGTCTCCTTGACTAATTGCTAACTGTAGGGGGGCACCCATTCTGACCCTAGGACTTACCAGCCAGAGTCTATCATTTTGTGATTATGCTTTTTCCACCTTCTATGGAGTTCTTCGGTTCAGATCTTTCCTCCATCTTATTAAGAGTAATGATGTATAGAATGGTATCCAGGAGGAAGGTTTCTATGGAATTGATTCATGTTATCAATAGTTTTGTATATTCCTCCTATTGCCCCTTCCTGTATCCCCTGAGTCCTTTTCATCTATCTGACCTTTCCATCATCCTGACCATGAACTTGTTGTAGGATAGCCCTTCTTCTCCTCCTTCCCTGTTTCCCCCTTTCGTCAGCATCTTTCTAGTACCATATTCATATTGTTGATACTTCTTGTGGCTTATAATTAACTGAAGCTGATCCAGGTAGGAACTACATATGAGAGAAAAACAAATCTCATTTCTTATCTTTTGGTTTCAAGCAAGATTTCATGAAGACTTACTTTGCAAGACTTGCTCTAGGTCCATCTTATTCCCTCCTGCTTTCTTCTTACTCAGATGTGATTTTTCATTACTACTCTTGTTTCTTCAACCATCCATCTTTGATAGTTGCTTCTCCCTAGTATTTTATCATATTTAGGTTTATCAACACACACACACATACACACACACACACACAGAGAAAGAGAAGGAGAGACACAAACAGAGAGACAGAGAGAAAAGTGGGGAAGCATATATGTATACAACAAACAAACATATATGCACATGCACACCTTTTTCTTTTTCTTGTACAATCTTCACTGCCTCACAAATAAGCAAACACAAATCATTCCAAACTGACTTACCCCTTTCCTTTTTTATGTTTATTTTTTGTTTATTTTTATTTATTTATTTGAGAGTGACAGACAGAAGGATGGAGGGAGGAAGAGAGAGAGAGGGAGAGAGAATGTGCGATACTTTCACTGAGATGTGCAAGGTCCTTCCCCAGTTTTAAAGCCATTGGCATATTTTCAAGTCTTTTCTGATCCTCTCTATAGTACTTGTGATACATTCATTTATTTGGTGTATCTTTGATGTTAACCCATAAGTCTACTTTTCCTTCCATCTTTTTTTTTCCTATTTCCTATACCACCTTGCTTTATATGAAATTGAAATGTAAGTTTTCTTGGAATCTAACCTAAAACATTCCTACTTTCATTTAGCAGCCTTTCTGTGGTTCTCACCATTCCTTTGATTCCAAATATACAACAAGCTTGTACCTGTAGTTCAGAGCTTTCTACTTAACTAAGATGTATATATCACTGCAATGGCACAGCCACTTACAGACCTCAAAGCCACATCAAACTTACTATGGTAAAAACTGAAAGCATATTTTTTTCTCTCTGAACTACTGCTTCTTCAGTGTTCTTCAGCACTGATTACCCATTCCATCCATATGTGTCAGAAACCCAGGGACACCTTTTTGTATCTCAACTACTTTACTGATTGCAACCAAGTGCAGCCAGTGAGAACCCCCAAATATTTCTGCGATGCACCCACATCACAGAATTTTGATTTTGTTTCCTAGTTTAAGTCACCATAACTCTATCACCAGGATTGAGGAATGAGTTCTTACATGGGTCTTCTCAATCTATTCTTTCTTTCTGTGGCCTAATCACTCAAAGCATCACATGCATATTGTGTTCAAAGAATTTGTAAAACCTGAAAATACATTCATTTTACCAATTCTTCTATTGTCCAATCTCTTAAACTGTCCCCCATTCCTCATGGGATGAAATCCAGGATCCTTAATGTAGCTTTGGCATTGTGTAATTTTCCACTTAGAATCCATAGTCTCCACTTTTATCTACCTTGACAGCTGCTCTTTACTCCCTCACAGGTACTGGATTTTGAAATGCTCTGTGTAGCTTTCAGTTGTGCTCAATTAGTAGCTAATACTCAATCTTTCATCACATCATGACTATTATTTCTGGAAAATTCCACTTTGAACCCTCAGGTTGACTACATACCAGTTGTAGTTTCTCATTATACCACATACTTTTCTTTCTTTTATAGCATGTGCAACTGCTTTGAACACTAATTCCACAAATGTCAATAATTCCAACGGATTGCTCACAACTTGGAATACCATTTTATCTTCCGTGGTTGGAATTATAAAGTAAATGAAAAAATACCTTTTCTCTTTTTCTCTTTTTTTCCCTCTTTCTTTCCCTCCCTCCCCTTCTTTCTCTCTTGACCCCTAAAACAAATGGCTTCCAAAACCAGTAGTAATAAAATGGTTTCCTATGTGTTCAAAGAGCACCAATGAATTTTCTTTTGGGGAGAGGGAAAGAATAGAAAATGAAAGGAAGAGCCTGCTTCCTCCTGTGAAGTGAATATATATGGCCAAACAGTTCTGTTCCATAGTGACCTGAACTTGTCTTCCCTTAGCCATTGCCATAGTTTATTGGTGGAACTGAAACACATTATATTTTATATTCATATTCCATACCATACTCATCATTTTTTATTTTTACTTTTTTAGTTAATTAGTTGTGTTTACCTATTACACACTTACAAAATTATTATTGGACTTTAGTATAAAAATGTAAGAATGATTTTATATGCATGCACAACATAACCTCAGTCATATGGTACAAACTCAATAGGAATTAAAATTCTGAGTCTTTTGAAATGTGTAATATTAATAAAACTATATGACTAAAATTTGACAGTGGTTACAGTTGCAATAAAGATAAGGCCAGTAGAGAGCACTATCTGCACCAGCTTTTTTGCATATTCTTTGGATTACTATTACAAAATCATGATGTTTCTCTAAATTTTAGATTTTTATCCAACTAATGAAAAGATTTCAATATATTGAAAATTAAGATACATAAGTAGCTCACTTTATTTTTCTGTATCTTTTGAGTTTGTCTGTGTTACTTCAATTAACAGAAATAAAATATTACTAAAACAAACAGCTATGAATCTATTCCACAGTGGTGATTATAGTTGATAATATATTGTATATTAGTCAAAATTGCTAAGACAGTGGGTATAATACCTTCATATCACAACTATACTCTATGAAACAATGTACATGTTGATTTCTTGATTATGTATACATCTCAAAATGTATAGACACTGCAAAACATCATATGTGTAAGATAAACATAAGGATTTTTTAAAATATTTTTATTTTTAATATTTTAGAAAAAATATGGAACACTCCATGACTTTGCATGTCATCTTCATGCAAGGGCCAAGCTATTCTTCTCTGTATTATTCCAGTTTTAGGATATGAGCTGCTGAAGTGAGCACAAGCATATGGATTTTTATCATCAGCTTAAAAAATTAAGTAAATTTGGAAGATTTTATTTACTTTAAACATATATACTATTAGCTTTTTATAAAATTATAGTAGTCCTCTTGATTTTCTATCTTGCTGGCAAGCACATGATGTAACACCTACTTAAAAATGGGAAAATCATCATCATTCTATGGTAACTAATGCTTGTTTAACTGCTTTAGATTTTAGGAAATGAATTTTATCTGAATTTTCTATAGATAAGAGTAATCATGACATATGATATGATAAAGTGAATGGACTAAGTCATGAGCAAAGTTGTCATAGTTATTTTAATCTGGAAATATATCACCGAAAATAGTCACATACATACTGAATATATATATATATATATATATATACACACACATACAGTGATAACTGAGTGAAATTCATACCTATAAAGATAAGGTAAACAAGAAAGATTTTAATTTACAGCACTATTTGAAAGCGAAAACCTAATAACAATTTGAAAATGCACTTACAACACACTATTTTGATAGAGTTTTGAAGTAAATAGAAGTGATACTAGGGCTGGAGAGATTGCTTAGCATTTAAGGCACTTGCCTGCAAAGCCAAAAGACTTCAGTTTGATTCCCCAGGACCCACATAAACCAGATGCACAAGGTGGCACCTGCATTTGGAGTTTGTTTGCAGTGGCTGGAGGCCGTGGTGCACCCATTCTCTCTCCTCTCTCTGATAAATATATAAAAGCAAACAATTGTTAAAAGTTTTAAAAAGTGAATATATAGTCATATATGCACTGTTGTAAAAGTATTAATGAACACAAGAAAATATGATATATAATGTAGTCTTTTTGATTGTGAGGTTTTATTGAAGTAGTTTTCACTCTAACTCAGTCTGACCTGGAACTCTGTAGCCCAGGATGGCCTCAAATTCATGGTGATCCTCCTACCTCAGCCTTGGTGCTAGTATTAAAGTTCTGTGCCACCAGGCCTGGCTAGGTATAGTATAATCTTACTTTAGTTTTTAAATATTTTAAACATCTATATGTCCATGTAGATGTATATATGAGCAGATACATAAAGACACCAAAAATCCTCATTATTGATTATCCCTGATGTGTGGGCTTCTGTAATTAATCCTTGGATTATTTGCCATGTGCATTATCTTATGCTTAAATTTCCAAAAAATGCTTATCAAAAAGAGAATTCATAAAATGTACAAAACATTTAGTAGAATATTTTATTTGTTTATCCTATCTAGCTAGGTGAAGATGCCACAAAATTGCATAATCTCTCCACGTTCAAAGAAACTGCCTAGTCTCTGCACATTGCTTTGGGGGTATAGATGAAAATATTCTGCTTGATTTGTGACAGTTGATCTAAGTCACAGTCCAGGAGTTACGCACCTTGGCTAGATGTTCATCCAGGGCTCAGATCTTCATTTATACTAGTTTCCCTTCAAGTCAAATCCTAGAGAGGTCATGCTAGTCCCAACTGGATCAGTCACATAAGTAGCAAATAAGACCCAGAGGTAACATAAAGAATCCCTTGAAAGAGGCAACTTCTCAGAGACCCTGCTTTCAACAATCAGATCTGTTGTGCACATATGAACAGGCACAAGAAATCAGGAGGTCCAGAAAGATCTGTCTATATGACAGGAGTTCAACTAGGACCAGAAAAGCAAGAAAGGCACTTAGGCTGAAAGAGGACCATTATTTGAGAGAACTGTTTACCCTCACTAGTAGATTTTGAAAAATTCTTTTTACTTTTGGTTTAGGACCAGAAAGATCATATTTGAATGTAAACTAATTAAATTTGTAGATTTTTTGTTCTATATTAAACATTAAAAGATCAAAATGAATAAGAGGGAGTGTGGAACTATCTTCTGAATGTGCCATCCATGTTAATACTGCATTTAGCTTTCAAATTTGCTACTTACTGACATGTATGTTCTGAGCACACTTGCAGTCAATTCCACTACTAGTCTCAATTACTGTACTATGTAGGAATTTAGAAAGAATTCACAGATATCCTTTTTGTCTATTTCCCTATAATATCCAAAATTAATTCCTTAACACCAAAGAATGAAAAACTATACTTCTACATGGAATAAGGTAAGCTGGATTTAAAGAAACTGAAGACACAAGTTGAGGTGATTTTTCAAGAAAAAGCTCTTCAAATCCTATTTGGAATGAAGCTAAAATCCCATTTCAGCCGAACCTTCTTCATTGTCTCTAATGAGCCCGGTGACGTTTCTCCTTCACTGTGGACGTTCCCAGGCAACACAGAAACTTAGCTGTAGTGATGTGCTTCCATTACAAGATCCTGGCCCACTTGGTTCTGGCACAAACTTGCAAAATTGGCTCTTATTGTACAAAGGCAAAAATCATCATATTATCTACATCCAAGAAAGAAAATAGCCTTACTTTCTTCTGCAAGAACACAAACTACCTCCTGGGACACTTCATATTACAGAATTTCCTTTTGTTGTTTCTTGTAGTTCTTTAACAAACACTTTTTGTTGATTTTCTCCTGTATAGCTCATCCACATGTTCTTTGAGATGGAAGTTTCCTGTGAACCTGAGCTGTTTTTTGATTGATTTGTTGTCAGCCAGATGGACAGCAAACCCCAGCAATTCTCCTGTCTCTGTTCCCCTCAGGACTGGGGTTACAGGTATTTTGCGACCATGCCCAGCAGTTTATGTGAGTGCTAGGGAATCAAACTCAGGGTGAGTCAGGCCCTCTCAGACCCTCATGCCTACATGGCAAGTATTCTTATTACTGAGCCATCTCCATAACCTAAGTAGTCACAAATAAACAGGATTGTTTCTGCTTGGTGGTACACCATTTGACAATTCATTCTATGATTCTATTCCCTTTCCAAGTACTTCATGAATTCTAAAATAACGTCAAGGACTTCTATTTCCATCCCAGGCTCAATGTCCTGTCTAGTAAGGCACATATCAAGTACTGTGCAGATGTGTTGTTTAGAAATGAGTTCTATCAAGTACACTGTGACTTTCACAATGTGCTGAAGCGGCCCCGATCCCCTCTTGCACATTCCAAGACAGATTCTTATTTCATTTTCACTGTGAACTTTGGGATGTGCTGTAAACACATGTTCATTGTCCTTATAAGTTGAAAAACTGAACTTTCATGTATAGTGTTTACTAATCCCCCATGATAAAGATGCACTCTGATGCCACCGAGGATGCTGTTACAAAATGACACAACAGCCAGGTCTCACAACATAGTGCAAAGAGGTCTTGCACACCAATGCTACCAATGCTGGTGTTCATTCCTATTTAAAATTGCCTGATTTCTTGGACACTTATATTTTTCCATCTTCCTTTCACACAATTAAGCTTCATGCATAAGAACTTTGTTGCACACAGTACATACTTGATAGGCATATGTTGGTTACAAGTATAGTCTTTCACTGTAACTAGAGTATAATGACATTATTAAGGCAATAATAATTAATATTATCTTAACATTAATTTTATTATTTATTAATTAATTTAATAATCTTATTAATTAATTATTAATAATATTATATTGATTTTATTAATTTATTATTTAATAATATTAATTATTATGATAATTAATATTATTTAAAATTGGTAAAGATTTCTGGTTCTAAAAGTTGGGAAATATTTCCTAAGAAAGTTTTAGATGAGTTGTATATAACTTTACAAATTTGTCTTGTATCTTTTTTTTTTTTTAACCATTTAGAATGCCCTAGGTGATGTAAAGTGAAATTTTGGGAAATGTAAGGTTGCTATGCATAAAGACAAAATGAAGAAATTTAAAAGCATTGAATTTAGATTTAGATTTTACAACTAAAAGATCTCTCATGACTTCCAAATCTGATAACAGAAAGATGTCATTTCAAAATGAAAGAAAAATATCACTTTTTAGTTTAGGCACCAGATAGACATAAACAACATGCTCAAAACTTAGGAGGGCTCTGCTGTTATGAATTACATGTTGTTGCCTATGGCAGAAGCAAAGTAAAGATTAATTATTATATTTATGATCTGCATAGCTGATAAAGTGAAATAAAACAAACATTGTCATACAACTAAAGACTATTCAGATTTCAGCTTTATTTCTTCTAAGTTCTTTTCATGTCTTTTGAGGAAAATTAAAAATAATTAGAATTATTTTCAATTTTTTCTTTTCATCTTTAATTTTCTAACATCCAATTTTACACCAGTAACTCTTGCTTCCTTCTGGTGTAATTTATATTATAGGTGCTACAACTCCTTTTTTTCCTTAGCATGGACTATATTTGTACAGCTGATTTTATCATGGACACAATGTGAATCTGGGAAGTTCGTTAAATTTTTGTTATTTCTGTTACCTTCCATTATCTGACTCTCAGTGTCTCAGGGCTTCTGTTCTCAGATAGGCCACAATGAACTGACTTCATCCAAATATGTCTGTCTTCCTGTCCTGGCTTTACTGCCATCTGTCCTGAAGGTTCTAGTTCAGATTTATTTCCTTTCCTTTCCTTTCCTTTCCTTTCCTTTCCTTTCCTTTCCTTTCCTTTCCTTTCCTTTCCTTTCCCTTTCTTTCTTTCCTTCCTTCCTTCCTTCCTTCCTTCCTTCCTTCCTTCCTTCCTTCCTTCTTTCTTTCTTTCTTCCTTCCTTCCTTCCTTCCTTTCTCACTCTCTCTCTTTTGTATACTTCTCTTCATTTTAGAACTTTTTTGGTCATATTTTCATTCTTCAGAGTACTTGGACACCCTTGTACTTCTTGTTTTTATTGCCTTCTCTCCCCTGTGAAATACCAGCCAAGTAAGAACAAAAATTTGTTTTTACTCATGTCAACATCCCAGTGTGTAGAACAGTGCCTGGCCAGCAGAAAGTAGACTGAGAATTTGTTGAACCAATAGACAGCATTTATCAAAACAAATCTAAGGAAGAAATAACTCTACTAAGTTATTCTACTTACAATGAGCTAAAAACACAAACATTTACATTCTGAAGTCTAGGCTGAAACTTCATCTTAATCTAAAACTATTTTGACAAAGCTGTGTGAATTAAGATAGTTACCATGATATGGCAGATCACTCAAAAATAGTTTCCACACCCAGGCTGAAAGACTTCCAGCTTGGAGGTGCTATTTTCTCATATGAAACTGTGCTTAGTATACTCCATTTAAAACCTAGCCAAACACATTTTCTGGGTGTGCTAATGCTTTCTGGAAACCCTTTGATTCTACCATATAATTTTAAAAGATTCAGCCAGCTGTGGTGGCACACTTCCTTAATCCCAGTACTTGGAAGGCAGAGGTAGGAAGATTGTTGTGAAGTGTGAGTCCGGCCTGGGACTACAGAGTAAGTCCATGTCAGTGAGTGAGACCCTATTTTGAAAAAAAGTACTAAAAGATTCATTTAAGTGAAGGAGAAATGAACTAGCTCTGAATAAATTTTTTTTTTTTAAATATTTTATTTGTATTTATTTGAGAGAGAGAGAGAGAGAGAGAGAGAGAGAGAGAGAGAATGGGAATGCTGATACCTCTAGCCACTGCAAAGGAACTCCAGACCCATGAGCCACTATGAGCATCTGGTTTAAGTGGGTGCTGGGGATTCAAATCTGGGTCCATAATTGCTAATCCATCTCTCAAGCCCTTGAATGAATTTTCTTTTCTTTTTTTTTTTTAATATTTTTTATTTATTTGAGAGATAGAGAAAGGGAGGCAGATGGAGAGAGAATAGGGGAAGCACCTGGCCTTCAGCCATAGCAAACAAACTCCAGACACATACGCCACCTTGTGTATATGGCTTACGTGGGTCCTGGGGAATCGAACCTGGGTCCTTTGGCTTTGCAGCCAAGGGCCTTAACCACTAAGCTATCTCTCCCACCCCTTGAATGAATTTTCTAACAAGAAGATATTTTATATTTCACAGAAGGCAGTCACTTTAATGTTAGTTATATGTACATAGATTGGAACTAGAATGTTTTTATTCATCCTATCTCCTCTTTGAGTATATCTCAAGCACAACAGAGAGAAAAAGAGAGTGAGAGAGGGAGAAAGGGACAGAGAGAGAAGGAGAGAGAGAAAGGGGGAGGCTACCAACATAAAATGCAAATCTGAAGTCACTAAATATTTCATAAGATAAAGTATTGTTTCTCAGTGGGGAGTACGGTGGCTTCTAGATACAAGTGCTAATGTTCTTCAGCAGGTGGCTTAACCTCTCTCTGAGCCTGAGTTTGCTTATCTTCAAAATGGAATAAAATATCTACTTCTTTTAGCTTGAATGATCAGAAGATTGCCAATCCTAGCACGAACCCTTGTGCATATAAAATACTTAATAAGTTGTTATTAAATTAATTGACTCTATTGAAAATGCAATTTCCAGTGAATTAAACTACATATGTTTTAAGAAAATACTATTACAATTATGTTTGTGTGTGTAGGTCAGAGGTTGATATCAATTACCATCCTCCATTTACTGGTACAGATTCTTGACCTGTCACTTGAACCCAGAACTTCCCCATTCAGCTAGTCCAGCTAGGTGGCTTGGACCAGGAATCCCTTGTTTCTGCCTCCCAAGTCCTGGGATCATAGACCCAGGCTCCTTTGCTTACTGTGAACCTCATAGATTCTTGGGAATCTGAGCTCAGGTCCTCATGCTAGCCAATGGAGCCATCTCTCCAAGCCCAGGTTCTGATTTATTGATCATTTTCTACCCTTATGAAGACATAAAGACCCCAAATTTTCCCCGTTTTATATGACTGATGACTACATGGAGAAGTACTCCTCCTTTTACTTTCTCTTTTTATTCTTGAAACAAAATGACCTATAGAGACAATATACAAGAAAAATGATAGGGCAAATTTTCAATTAGGGAATACAAGAAAAATAAAAACATGCCATCAAATGTTCGGTGCTTGAGATCCATTACGAAGCGAAAACTCAAAAACCCTGCCTGCATAAACCTCACAATCTGGGATTTGTGTTGAAATAGGTACAATTATGGCTTTTAGGATTATGAATCAAGCTCCTCAATAAGCATTTCTAACAAAGTATTTTGTTTTAAAGAAGTACATTAGTGGCCAAGGGATTTGCATTTTTTTCTCAATTATTGAATGAGTTCCAGCACTTTGTGGAAAACCCTGAAATGCACTCTGATATGACGGCACACAATTTCGCCTCTTTCTGCTGCCTAATTCAGAAATGACAATGAGGATCCAAGAGTTAGTGATTCCTTCTCGGCCCTTCTGTGGCACTTGGGATACCTTTGTGCAGAATTCCACATGCTGTTCGCATGTTGCTACTAGCAGCCAATCAGGACTGGGCAGTGGTGAGGGGACTGTCTTGTGAACCTTTGCATGGGCAGCTCTTTGCAAAGTGGTACCACTGTGCTGAAAGGGCGTGTATGCTCATGTTAGTGAGTGTATGCATTGTGCTGTTTTTAAAGCACATTCATTTTTAAGTTGGTAATTTGCATCAGTTTTAAAAGCATTTTTAGATTTTTATCTTTATTGTCAATTTTATACATATATACAATGTATTTGGTAACACTGACCCCCACATTACCCTCTTTTATCTCCTCCTATTCCCACTAACCCCCTTCTTTGTAAGATCCTGTGAGATTCACAAAGCTCAGTGATCTGCAAAGTAGAATTTGCTTCTTCCTTGTTCAGTATTACCCTGAGATCTGGAGAGCCTGTGTCTTTGGCAGATCACCGCAATCAGATTTGAATTTCAAGAGCAGCGTTTTTGGAAAACACTTAACGACAAGCTAGCCATATTGGGCCATTGTTTCTAGGCCAGTTAAGTGCATGAAGGGCCAATCATCTTTGACTTTCTCAACCACTGGTGAAATGTGCCTTTTTAAAATTCCTCACACTCTGAAATAGAAAATATCTTCAGAAATAATCCATATTAGCCAGGCATGGTGGTGCACGCCTTTAATCACAGCATTCACACTCAGGAGGGCAGAGGACTGCCATGAGTCCAAGGCCACCCTGAGCTATAGTGAATTCTAGGTTAGCCTGGGCTACAGCAAAACCCTACCTAGAAAAAACAAAGAACAAAGAATCTATATTATAATCAGAAGAAAATAGCATTGATTAAATGGAAACACATTTCTGCTAAACAGTGTCTGCCTTTAAGTTTATTGGGGGCATAACCAATTAAGCTGTCACAAAGAAGAGGAAGAGGTAGAGGCAACCTTGTCATTCCCAGTCCTGGGTGCCCAGTCATCCCTATTAGGTTAATAAGAGGTTTTCCTGTGCTTTATTGTGCCTTCAGGAAATGAGTCTCTATTCAGCAAAAGCGCTGTCTCTGCTGGAGCAAATCTCATATTTGAAGACTCCAGTAATTGAATCCTTGTCAACTGATTCAGACGTATCCTTTTGACTTGGGATATGGCTCAGCTGATAGATTGCTTGCCTAACATGCAGGAAGCCCAGGGCTCAATCCATACCCATGTTTAAACCAAACACTATGGTGCAGGCCTGCACTCGCAGGACTCAGGGGGTGAAGGGAGTGAACAAGGTTCCAAAATCAAGGTTATCCTTGGCCACTGACTGAACTCCAGACCAACCTGAGAGATATGAGAACCTTCCTGAAAATTGAGAATAAATAAACAAATAAAGTAAGCCTTTTAATAGTATCTACCACTTTAATTCCCAATCAGGATCTGGTCTGTAACAGTCCTGGCTCAATTCCTGGCACATGTCATCTGTTCATAAGTGATACTTATGAATAAATGCCTCGTATCATCAAAGTGGAAAAAGTCCTGCATACATATGTTTCAAACCGTGGTTGAAACAAATATTCCTGGAGCTTTATAAAACACATTTTTGAGAAGTTTGTTTATAAGGGCACATTATCTCCAGGGCAGCTGATATTCTTAAGGGGAGAATTAGCCCTGACTGATAACCGATAGAGACGGATAGAACCCTGGCTCTGTCAGTTACCCTACGTACTGTTAGAAGTTAACATTCTAAAAAACAAACAAACAAAAAACCCATCAAACAGCATCAACAGAAAACTTTAACAGAAATTAACAGCAACTACAATGAAATCTCAACATTTCTCATGCTACAAACACATTTTCTCTTTAATGGGGTGGTGAGATTGCTGGGTGGACAATTTTCTCTTAATCTGAACAAAACTCATCTTTCCACCTCCCTCCCCAGTCTTCCCTTTCCATCCCCTCTCTTCCTCGCTAACGCCAGTCCCTGGTGACCATTGGGTTGGAGTGGAAAGTTGAAAGCCAGCGACAGCAGCCTTCGCTCAGCCCGTACTCCTGGGCTGACAGAGCAAAGTTCTAGGGCCGACCGTCCCTTCCTCGAGCCCGGCCAGGCAGGCGGGTGGGCAGGCATCTCCGGTACCTGCCCCGCTTCTCCAGGCGCTGGCATACCAAGCTCTCCGCCTCGGAACAGTTGCGTCTCCATCTGGCTTCTAACGCACCCAAGCTTTCTTCTCCTCCATCTCCACCTTCCTGCCTTCCCTCTCCTCCCCCTCCTCTCCGTCTTCCCTCTCCACCCCCGCCCCCAATCTCCTCCTCTTTTTCTCACTACCAGCCGTTGCTGATGCTGAAGCCGAGCGTCACTTCGGCTCCCCCGGCAGACATGGCGACACTGACAGTGGTCCAGCCGCTCACTCTGGACCGAGGTAAGGCAGCTGCCGGGCCGCGGGGCCACTGCGTCCGCTCGGCTCCCCCTCCCCTCCGCCCTGCCGGGGCCCCGGGGACCTCGGGACGGACGCGCTGCGGCCGGGCAGGCAGGGCGAGCGCGCGGGGACCCGCGCCCGGAGCAGGACACTTTGCGCCGGCTCGGTCCCCGCCGGGTCCCCGCCGCCTCTTCCCGAGGTACTCGCGGGCGGGGATGCCGTGGCCGGGAGCCGACGCCGCTGCTGCCGGGTCCAGCTCGCGGCCGGGGTGGCCGCCCGCCGCAGGCTTTGTTGGCGAGGATGCGAGGGACCGCCAGCTCGGGGCGGGAGGGTCGGGGCTGGGCAGAGGGCAGCTCGCCCGGCCGGCCGGCCGCGGACACCCACACACTGGCCGGGGGCCGCCTGCCAACTGCCGGCTGGGGGACCTGGAGGAAGGAAGTTTGTCCCCGCGCCCGAAGCGAGGGTCGCTCCGACCGTGGGTGACCAGGACGTGGCCCGGGCAGCGGGCAGGGCGCTCCCGTGGGTGGCGGGGCTGCGGCGCCCGGGCGCTGCCCTCTGGCGGAAAGGGCACGGCGGAGCCCGCGCAGCCCGGGGGTCGGGGACGCCGTGTCCCGCCGCGTGACCCCGGGCGCCCCGGGGCTCCGCGTCCCCAACTGCCGCGGAGGTCGCGCTGCTCCAGCCGCCGCCGGGCGGCTCCCCCGCCTCCCGCTCCAACCCACCTTTTCCTTCTTCACCAGCCAATTGTCACTTCGGTGCCGGGCCTACGGGAGGTGTTGGGACAAAGCTCAGATTGAGTAAAAATACTAAACTTCTGACCCGTGACCTGTGCGTCCTGCCCTTTGACTTAATGGAAAGAGGTGCTGCCTCGTTAAACCTCCCCAAAGCCAAGGACAGGGGTGCAGGGCCTGTCTGGAGCCCAGGTGTCCGCTGGAACCTGTCCCTAAGTGTGAGTTTGCCCTCCGCGTTCACATGCCTTTTACCCAAGCTCTGGAGTCCGGGGCTGTGCTCAGGAGGCACTGCCCCTTGTCTCTGTCCACAGCAGCAGGGTTTAGGACCCAGGGCGGCCATTCAGAAATGCTGTGCTCATAGGAAAATGACTTAGTCCTTGTCCCTTTAAATTTTCTTTTTTAAAAAAATTCCTAGTGGATTAAACTACACTGCCCAGTAAGGTAAAGTCGCATCCTGCTGTAAGTACAGAGGAAAAGCTAGTGAACTCAGTTTGAGGTTTTGAATTTTGAGATCCCTGATAACTTTAATTCAATCTGTTGGTTCAGGATAGATATAATGAGGTACCCATAGCAACCTTTCTTGGGGTCAGAGTTGAAAAATAATTGATTTCAAACTGGAAAATGTTGATTTACAAGCCGGCAAATTAATGCCAGTAGTTAAAGATCTCAGAATTCCATCGTAGAATCTATGATTTCACCCCGAATATCATCTCTACTAAACAGAACAAATCCAATGCCAGTTAGAGCCAAGCAGATGGCAAGCTATTAGAGACTATGGATTTTCCGAGTATTTCTATTCTAATGTGATGAGTTTTTATATTACTGCATGACTAAATTATAGTCGTTAGGCATCCCAAGTAAAACAACCAAAGGGAAAAAAAAAATACTTCAGGGTGATTGCATACCTGAGCAAGTTTATATCCTCCTCCTCCAATAGAAATGCTTCATTTGGGGGTTTTATCATAGCCCTTAGATGTCCCGATCTGTTGTTCTGAGTAGGAGATGCAAAACAGACCAACATTTAAAGTTCAGTCTTGTTCACATCCCAGCTCTACTTTGAGGTCCAGTCAGAAGATGCGCATGCGTCTGAGTGAACCCATCATCGGTGCACCACCGACTTTACCCTACAAATGATGGGTCCTCGCGTCTCTAAAACTGCTATGTGAGGTCAACAGGTGTAAATCTTCCCCTCTCTACCTGACTGTGATAGCAAAAATATGACTAATTAAGGAATTTTATTATTTAATTGCTAATATATAGGATTCTAAAAAAAATGCTTAAGAAAATAAAAGCAGTTACCTTAAGTAAGCTGACGTTTAGACACCAAAGTCCAGCTGAGGTAATTCTGATACTGGACAGGCTTGATGAGCTGGCCAGTTAGTCTATGTTAAGTTCAGTGTTTGTTCACTGCTGGGAGACTTCAGGGAGGTCCAAGCTGCTATGTGTGATTCACTGTAAATTTGCCCACCACTGTGGCCTCTTGAAGGTTTGTATCATCCCTTGCTGGCTATGTCCCCAGTGGGTGGAGCTGCATTGAGGGATGAAGTCATTTATAAATCCATTTTGGATATCCTTGTGTCTACCCTGATTCATGGTAAGATTAAAAATAAAATGCAAACTAGATAGCAGTGACTCAAACACTTTCATTACAGGGGTTTAGTAGCTGAGATACAATGCAGTCATACTCCAGCATGGGAGAGGATGGTAGAGATGACACTGGTTTGTAACCTTTCCCCTACTACTTGGTGGATTCTCATCAACCACAGTCACTCACCAGCCATGATTATTGTCAGTAGGCAAAGGGGGAGAGAGACAGGAGTGTATTGTCAGGGTCCACCAAGGACACCTTAGCTAGTCAGAAGACACATTCCCTGATCTTAAGGGTTCTGGTTCTTCTGGTGTCTTCATTTTTACAAATGGAAAACACGGAAGAGATGGTAATGAGACATTTTCAAGGTTAGTCTATGAGTAGAAGAGAAATTTTATGTCAAAATCTAATTCTTGCTTGGTGTCCTTATCCAAAACTTGTATCCATTTGGAATGTTCATGACAAGGTTTTAAGGAAATAAATCAAAACTATAGGTTGAAATTATGATTGAGTCCACTTTAAATTCAGGAAAGATAATCAGAAAGTAAGACTTAGAAGTCTGCACTTAATATCTTGCTTCTCTGGGAAACAAGATCCAGGTTGACATTAAGGGTTGAACTGGGTGACTTGGAGCATTTGTGTCTCTGCAAATATCCAAATTTATTTCCCATATGCTGTTAAAGACATCAGACTAACCTTGCTGCTCTCTAGGTGGTTGTGGCCCAAGTAAGTTCCTGTCCCTTGAAGTTCTTCTCTCTCTCTCTCTTTTTTTTTAATCTACTACAAGCCAAATCCTATGGTGGTATTATTACACATGAGAAGCTAAACAGAAATAATTCTAATTTTCATTGTAATAAAGGGCTTCTGAGGGAAGATTAATAAAAAAACACTTTCACAAAACCATTCATTCAATATTCATTTATCACCTGCTGCCTGAAAGATGGTATGGGAAAGCACTAAAAAACATGTTTCTGCTTCTGTGATCCTTAAGCGTCTACTGGGGGATACACATGAAAAGAGATGAATTAATTAATTTACCAAAGAAGTGCCCATCTTATGCTGAGCACTGCTTTGAGCACTATAGTAATGTTTATGACCCAAATATGCATAATCTAATGAGTTGCACAATTAAAATATACAGATACAATTATAAGTGCTACAGAGAAGACAAGCTAGATAAAGTGCAATGGTCAGGATGAGTCAAGGAAAGATTTGCTGAGGTGATAAATTTGGAGAAAAGCTTTGAAAAAGGCAAAGAGAGAACTTGACATATTTGGAGTATCATGCTTAGAAGGATGCACTTATGTGGGGGCATCTTTAACATAAAAAAATAATCAGAGCTGGGGAGGAAAAGTAAGGAGTGAGAAGCTAATGGTATCTGGCTAAATGTGACTCACAATTATGATTTCAGATTACTTGAGAATATGAAGTACTGTAAGCAAACAAACAAGTTAGTAGGATGGAGAAGGATGGGCCAGGAACTATTTGACTAGTATTGGTCAAGGAAGACTCATTGAGAAAGCAAGATTTAAGCTTAGACTTCATAGATGATATTCTTATGATCATGGAGAAAAACACACAGAGGGACGAAAGTATACACATAACAATGGCTCCACATTTGCAACTTGGTTAACTTCTGGATAATACAATATTAATGGCAAAAAGTCAATAGTTAAAGTTATCAAGAAATAATTACATTCTAAGTACATATAGGTGGGTAGAAATTTGGATATGTAGGGCAAGAAAATTTACAGAGCAGCTCTACATATTTTATTGCTAGAAAAAAAATTGCCCAATTCTCAAAGATATGTTGAACGTGGTCATCTACATGTTACAGTGCATACTTTTACATGTTGAATCCAAATCACCATGGTATGAGAAGTCTGATATATCTTCTGTTAGACAGTGGTGCAGGAAGAAGTACATGTAGTTTCTCTGTGTGTCAAAGCAAAGATGCTGATAGGAGATGAACATGAAATTCTCTTCCTCTGGGCTCTCAAATGTTCACTGCACCCCTTCGTGACACTAAAGATTGGCTGGCCCAGATTTGAATCTCTCATACCACGGATGACCTTCAGCTAAACTTGAGGCAACAAAGCAGAGTGCAATCCGTGATACTTAATACCTTCATTTTAAGGAACATCAAAACGCCACACTCTATTAAAGACTGTAGATTTAGGCACTTATCAACAGTAGCTTCAAATCTCCCCCACAGTCAGTTTCAAGGTCAGAAAGAACTCGTGAAACACTTCTTTTATTTACCATTCTCCTTAAACTCAAGCGAAATGGATTTATTTTAAATCCTATGGCCTACAATGGAATAACATAGAGGCCACTTGAGAAAAAAAAAACTGAGTCATTAAAAATTTCTAGTTGATTAACATTGTATATTTAAATTTTTTTAGCAGTTGATGACAAACCCAGTAGTTTATAACCTATTTAGTTGTGTATATATGATAAAATATTGGTATCCACATCATCCAACTTTTCTGACTAAAGTTGAAAATGTAAATGGAAATCTTTATTTTTTGGCTTTCAAATCATAATTTAAAATATTGATGAAACAAGTTTTAGTGTGCTTCCTCATTAAAAAATCAAACTTTTGTCCTTGAATAATTCTCTTGTGGCACAATGAGAGCTTTCTTTCATGAATTCCAACCATATAGGGGCAGTGAACATGAGAAGAAAACTTGCATGTCAGTGAGTATCCCTTGGGTCCCCTACTTCTCATAGAATTGGTGATACATTAAAATCTTTCTGTTTCCTTTGCACTTCTGAAGGCATGCAGAGCTCATTACTTTATGTATCTTCCAATTCCAGCCTTGGGCAGCCTATAGCTTTTCTAATCTGCTGCATTCACCACTTTTTAAAAATCCGTATTTGCCTAAAAATTGCCTTTGCTGATGGAGATTTGCCCCTTCTCTTGCTACAATTTTTTCCCTTATATTTTGAGATTTATTTTTCTGACAGGAAAGAAAAACATAAAGAAGAAAGAAAATTAAAAAAAAATTACAATTTCAATCTTTTTTTAAAGTTGTATGGCTTGGTGGTTGATCAGGGAGGAAAAAGGGAAGTGCTAAGATGCTTTAAATCTCCTCCTTTAAGCCTCTCAACACCAACAGTCAAGTATTGTGTGTGTGTGCGTGTGTGTGCATGTGTGCATTTGTACGCATGCACATGCTTATACACATGAACATGGTATATTGATATAAATGTACATGTATTCACTTATGCCTAGAGGCCACAGGACCAACTTGGGGGTAATTTTTCAGGAATTCTGTCCACTCCTCCCACCATTTTTTAAGACAGTGCCTCTCATTGGCCTGAGCTCACAGATTAGTTTAGAGTGGCCGGCCAGGGAGGCCTAGGAACCTGTCTATCTCTACACTGCAGTGCTTCTATTAGGAGCGCATACCGCCACCACTCGCATTGTTACATGGGTACCGGGATTCTAGTCCAGGTCCTCATGCTTGTAAGACATGCAGTTTACCTGCTGAGCCATCCCCAGGACCCTGATAGATTTTACTCTGTGTGCATTAAGAGGTGGCCTACTCTTATATTTCTTGAGACTTTAATACACATTTTAAAATCTGTCTTGAACTTCTTGGGAAAGGTATGGCCTGGCCATTTGAGAAGTTAATGTTTTTGCTTCTGGGATAGTTTTTCAAGGATCATAAAGTGATCCTAGGTATACAGTAGAGTGTATGGATCATTGAGGGAATAATGCAGCTAAGATGGCTATCTTAGATTGTCACTTTCCTGAGGTAAGGGTGAGGGAGAGCATGGGGAATACATAAAACTGCGAGGAGTTGTTGATATTCACAACCTTGACTGCATTGCCTGCACTCATCCTATTGCTTCAACTCATGACTGAAGCAGCTCATCTCATACAGCTATGAGGATTTTTAAAATGTGCAAAGAATCACCGAGCAAACACACATGAGCCACGCTGTAGTTATGCTTTGTACACCACTAGCGGATGAATGATAATACTATGACTTGAGGAACAAGCTAAGATAGGTTAAATTTGAAAGCACACTATGTTGGCAAATGTGAACAAACACTTGGATTCATATTGATCCCACCACAGCTTTACCGCTAATCTGTGTAGTTGAGATTTTATGATTTTTTTTCATAAGTAATGTGCTAGCTTCTCTTGAAGATGTGCTTAGTAGCAGCAAAATATGTCCAATGCTCACTTACAAAACAATGTGGTATTGAAATGTATTTTGAATTTATACTCAGACATTTGTGTTGGACAGAAAACTAGCAACATTGGAGCTATTTCAGGTCCACCTGTTTCTGCATCTTTTGTTTACTTTTCCAGTACATTGGCATATATGTCATTTTATTATAAGATCTTCTAGCATAGTCTTCCAGACATGAAGTGGTCATTCAATTTATAACCTGGAAACAACTGTGGTTTCCTGCACAAGACCTGCACTATACTGGCTTCTTCGGTGTTTCCTTGGCTGTGAGCATCCAGCTGGAGGGGCAGACTTTGTCACTGGTTATAGATGTCAGACTTGGAACCACACATATTTGATGTTTGCATGTTGGTTATTGATCTTGCATTGGTCCAGTCTCTCCTTGTTATGTCTTCTTTTTGCAATGGGAATGTTTACTCTGTACCATTATATGGTGGAGTCTGGAAATTATGTTTTGATATTAAAAGGCTCACAGTTGAGAGACAGTCTTGAATTACAGATAAGGTTTCGGACTCTTGAATGGTGTTAAAATTGATAAAGACAGCCAGGTGTGGTGGTGCATGCCTTTAATCCCAGGACTCAGGAGGCAGAGGTAGGAGGATTGTCATAAATTCAAGGCCACCCTGAGTCTACAAAGGTCAGCCTGGGCTAGAGCAAGACCCTACCTCGAAAACCAAACAAACAAACAAATAAAATGATAAAGACTATGGAAGTATAGAAGTTGGACTGAACACAGTTTGCATTGTATGAAGCTCTTGAGTCCAGGGCCAGGAATGTGATGGTTTTGAATGTTAATATCCCATATCTTCATATATTTTTGTCTAAAATAAAGCATCCTTCTTAAATGTCCAGCTGGCAGAACCCTGCTGGAGGAAGTGAGTCACTGCTGGTGGATCTCTAGTCCACCCCTAGAGAACCAGCTTGAGATCTGGCTATTCATTTCCTCTCTCTTCTATGGTTGTATGATGAAGTTATCCAGCTTATTCCATCATGATGAAGCTTTTCTTGGAATCTGTGAGGCTAAAATAAATGCTTTCCTCCTGTAAGCTGGTTTTGGTTGGGTGTTTGTCCCAGCCACAAGAAGGTAACTATACCATTCAGCCTTCTGTAATGGATGGTAGAGAAGCACAAACAAACAAACAAAATCCAAGCAAAAGAGGGTCTAGTTGGGAAAAAAGGAGTTAAATGGAAGGATAAAGTGGTTCAAAATGGAAACCAGAAGAAATTATGAACAAAATTCATTACATATATGTATGAAAATTGTCAAGAAAAAGTTAAAATGTAAAAATAAATTATCCTTTTGGATATAATAATATTTAGAAAAAGAGTAAAATGATAGAAGTCACATAATATAAGATATTAACCCTCAGGGTAGAAGACAGGGTGGAACAAGAGATGCTGGGCCTACTGGACAGTGATGGGAAGATTGGGAAGTATATGAAGGATGCTTAAACTGATACTTGACAACAACTAAAGAGTAGTAGGAGCTGTAGGAAGGATAACCTGACTTTGCAAAAGTGGATAAAGGTGTTTTAGGGAATGAGAGGTCAATGTATTTGTTGTTGCCTCTTTGTAGACAAGTATAAAGCAAAGTTTTAAAACACCGGGGTTTTGAAGATTAGAAATGGAAGTGGTGATACCATAGTAGGTAAATGTTATAATTTTTAAAATTTTAAAAGCTCCAAATAGCTATACTTAACACTCATAACATCATTGTCTTATATAGACAGGCTGTTTTGAAAGTGTGGAGATTCTAGTGGTTGAAGTTAATATTTGCTTTTCAATCCTGTCCAACATTGTTACCAATACTTTTGCCTTAGTGCTGGAATATTATATTTTAATCAAATCTGATGGTGGCTTAGAGCTTCAAAACATAAATCATTTGACCAGAAATATCAATATTATAAAATTGTACATAGCTTGAAAAATAGGTTAAATAAAACAAATATAATTCAGTAAGTGTGTAATTTTTATTATTTAGATTGAATCACTTTAAAATATTATTAGATTCTTATTGGTGGCATTGGTACAAGACTGGAAAAATCTGGTTTAGAGTAGTCGATTTGAAAAATATTGGCAACTTTATTTAACAATTTCACAATGCATTGTGTGATTAAATTATGAAAATATGAAAAACAATCCTTTTTAAATTACATGCAAGGCTCCCTAATACAAAAAATGTAATAAAATATGAATATACTGTTATCTATGTGGGATTATTTATAAAAATGTTAGAATTCTCCCAGGGAAGGAATCACTCTTAGCAATGTTTTAAAATGTGATGAAAACTATCAGTTTCATCAAAAAAATTACAAATGAGCCTAAACTAAGATACAATGGGTAATTAGGTCCCTAAACTCATTTGTTATTTAGCAAGTTTAGTATCTTAAACTCCTTGTACTGAAAACCATCTTAAAGTTCATAAATCCCATTACTGGGTAACTGGAAACATGAGATGAATGCTTAGATTCCCCCTTGGTTATCAGTACCACCCCCTCCATTGAGAAACATTGACTTCCAAGAAAGTAAGATAGTTCAGCAATTGGAAGTATTTTGCAGTAATTTTAGACATTAACAGAATAAAGGATAAAATTTTATTGTCTTTACAGTTGACAATAACATGTAACAAAAGGTAATATTAATATGTGATATCAAAGCATACAACTTTTAGTGACTTGTAAGTAGGGGGCTTCCTTAATATGATAAAAAGTAGCTATCAGATAACCATATCGTCATAAGATATATCTATGTCCGTATCTATCTACATCTATATCCATATCTATATCTATATCTATATCTATATCTATATCTATATCTATATCTATATCTATATCTATATCTATATCTCTGTGCATGTGTGTAAGTGTCTAGAGAGATGGATCAGCAGTTAAGGTGCTTGCCTGCTGAACCAAACAACCTTTGTTTGCTTCCCCAGGACCCCCATAACGTCAGATGCACAATATGGAACAGGCATCTAAAGTTCGTTTGTAGTTGCTGGAGGCCCTGACACACCCATTTTCTTTGTCTGTCTCTCTTCTGTCTTTCTCTGCTTGCAAATAAATAAATAAAATTATTTTTAAAAGATATATTTATATGTATACATATATATTTGAAAGAAAGTATATTAGGTTTAAGCTGAATAACAATACAGAATTGATGTAAACAAGGCTCTAATATTAAAGTAAGCAAAAACACTGTCAAAGAAATGCTGTCAAAATTATCCAGTTTTAGATTGCTCAGTTGTCAATTGAAAAGGTAATAGAAGACATGAGCAAATCACCCATGTTACAACTCAGTCATCACACACCCTAATAATACTTAGATTGGGATACTAGGGAGATGGTTCAGGACTTGAAAGCACTTATAAAGCCTGCTAGCCAAGGTAACATTCCCCAGTACTAACATAAAGCCAGATGCCTAAAGTGGAGCATTCATTCGAAGTTCATTTGCTGTGGCAAGAAGCTATGGTGCCCCCTCTGTCCTCTCTCTTTTTTCTCTGCTTGCAGGCTAATAAAGTATTGTAAAAAGAGGTTTCATGGGCAGTTGCTTGGAACAATGAAACATAACAAAAAAATAGAAATAGGCAAAGGTAAGTTATATTTTCTACATGATATACCTGCAACATATTTAGGGAAGGGGAGATACAAGTGCAAACTATATAGACAAGTTCTCTCTCAATGATGGTACATACATTTCAGTTAGGGCAAAGACAAAACATTTAAACGGGTGAACAATTAATTCATAAAATCTAAACAGCAGTAAGTGCAAAAGGAAAGTACACAGAGAACTGGTAACTGAGAGCCACAATACACAGTGAGA
The DNA here is from genome assembly GCF_020740685.1 of Jaculus jaculus. Classification (NCBI taxonomy): domain Eukaryota; kingdom Metazoa; phylum Chordata; class Mammalia; order Rodentia; family Dipodidae; genus Jaculus; species Jaculus jaculus. The sequence continues at coordinate 124,377,337 of NC_059107.1, read as the reverse complement.
TTCTGGAAGGGCTATCTGAAGAGGTGACAGCTGAGCAGACTGTTGTGTAAACATCTAGGAGATGAGCATTGTGCAAAGAGGAATGAGTGAGTGCAAAGGCAATCTCATTGGTGAGTTCAAGCAATAGAAAGAGACCATCAGAGTGTAGAAAAAGAAGAGAAGCATGGATCAGAAGGATATAGAGTGGTAGGTAGCAACACTGGTTATATATGATTGTTGTAAGGATTCATTGAAGCTGGGCATGGTGGTATACACCTTTAATCCCCCCACTCAGGAGGCAGAGGTAAGATTGCCATGAGTTTGAGGTCATTCTGAGGAGGAAAAACTGAAAAAAGGATTCAATGAGATAATGGGTAGTGAATTCTTTGCAAACTTTTAAATGACAATCAAATACTTCTTACTGTTTTGTGTATTTCTGGAATATTATTTTGTTTTAGGAAGCAATGTGGTGCTAAAAATCATGCCTTTCAGAAATATTCTGCTTACATCGTGAGCCAGGCTTTTCTATTTACTAACTCAACAGCATCCATAGGAGTTACTTAACTGTTTTATGTCTAACTTTTCTTATCTGTAAAGTGGCAGATAGTACAACAAATATCAAAGAAGTAGAATGGTTGAATTATGTAACTTAATGTCTTAAAAAGTACTTACATTAGGCCTGACATGTAGTAATCACTCATCAATGATCCTTCTTCCCCAAGTAGTGGGCATCATGTATTTCCATTTGAATGGGAGGAAGTTCGAGAGTGCTTGCTTTTTTTCAGGCTTCATGAGGTGGTAGAAGCCCTCTTTGGGTTGCCTAGTAGCAGGAAGCATTTGGAAATTCCCAGAGGTCCAAAAAAAATTTTTTATATATACTTAGCTTATTTGAATACATTCATTCTTTCCTATTCTTTACTTTTTAAGTAACTAATTGCCCCCACCCCTCTCTTTCTCTCTCCCTCCCTCCCTCCCTCTCTCTTTCTCTCTCTCCGTTGAATGTGTGGCAATGTCCTGTAGAGGCCAGAAGAGGAAGAGGATGCCTGATGTCTTTATCACCCTCCACCTTACTCCCTTGAGACAGGAAACTGGGACTCACTGTTTTGCAGCCAGGCCTGGCAGGCCAGTGAGTCCATGGACTCCCCTGTCACTTCTCACCCCATCTCCAATGCTAGTCACATGTACCTTGGACACTCCCAGCTCTTTTCTTTTTTCTTTTTTTTTTTTTTTATTACTGACTTATTTAGAGAGAGAGAGAGAGAGAGAGAGAGAGAGAGAGAGAGAGAGAGGAAGAATGGGTGAGCTAAGGCCTTTAGCCACTGAAAATAAACTTGACATGTGCTCCTCCTGTGGCACATGTACTACATTGTGTGTTTGTATCACTGTGTCTGGCTATGTGGAACCTGGAGATTTGAACATGAGATCTTAGGCTTCACTGGCAAATGCTTTAACCATGAAGCCATCTCTCTAGCCCCCAGCTTTTTTACATGAGTGCTGAGAATCCAAACTGAGGTTCTTATGTTGGCACAGCATGTGCTCTTACCTACTGAACTATCTCTCCAGTCCATTTTTAAAAATATTTTAAATGTTTTAATTGTATTTATTTATTTGAGAGAGAGAGTATTATATGTGTGTGTGAGAGAGAGAGAGAGAAAGAAAGAAGGAAAGGAAAGAGAGAGAAGAGAAGAGAAGAGAAGAGAAGAGAAGAGAAGAGAAGAGAAGAGAAGAGAAGAGAAGAGAAGAGAAGAGAAGAGAAGAGAAGAAAAAAGAAGGGCATGCTAGGGTCTCTTGGCACTGCAAATGACCTCCAGGCACAGGCACCACATTTTTCGTCTAGCTTACATGGGCACTGGAGAATCAAGCCTGAGTCCTTAGGCTTTGTAAGCAAGCACCTTAACTTTAACTAGGCAATCTCTCCAGTCCCAAACAGTTTTTTTTAATTTTATTTTACTTTATTTATTTTAGAGACAGTGATAAAGAGGCAAATAGATAGAGTGAAAGGGTGTGCCAGGGACTCTAGTCACTGCAAACGAGCTCCAAATAAGTGTGCTACCTTGTGCACCTAGCTTTACATAGGTACTGGGGAAATCAAACCTAAGTCCTTAAGCTTTACAGGCAAGCACCTTAAGCACTGAGCCATCTATCCAGTCCCCCAAGTCCAATTATTTTTTTGATTTTTAATAATTGTAATAGAAGCCTTCTGACAGGATATTGAAATCATTTGTTTATATGACTATCACCCTAAACTACTTACTCTCTCTACATGTTATTCCTTTCATCCTCATGGAAACAATGACACCCACATTACATGCACCATGTGATATCTTTCTTTGATTCTTCTTTCCTTCCATTATCCATTCAAGAAAAATCAAATGAAAGCCTACCAAGTGGTGGCTGTCAAGTCAAGAACTACAGTTAGTCTATGGAAGAAACACATGCAGCAGATAGTTTAGGAGAAAACATTTTACGTTTTGACATCAGCTCATATATATCAGCCTTGACTGCATGCCAAGCATTGCTCTTAGAGTTCTTTACAGATTTCATTTGTCAGTTCTCATAACAAATCTATGAAGTGGTTGTAATTGTTTTTCTTTTGAAGAACTGGGTGGTGAGGTACAAAGAGGCTAAGTGAAGAGGATGGCAGCTAAAGTGGGTTGGTCCTTGAATTCTTGGTCTTATTGTTTTGCCCCACTGTCAAGAGAAATTGTTCAGGTCCATATTTTCCATAAGGAACATGAACATGTAAAATAAAACAGTGGCAGAGAAACTTGCAATGGCTTCAGGGGACAGACAGGTTTGAGGCACAATGGGAGAATGCGGAGTAGCCCCAGATTAAAACATAGAACAAAACTGTGTTTAGAAGTGATGTATATTGTGCTCTTAGTAAAGATTGACTTAGATAATATTTTAAAACTTTTACATGAAAATTGGAAACTAGCCAATGTTTGAAGATTAACTGCAGCTGTTGTTCATAGTGGTTATTAGTTTTTTAGTTGTGAAAGTGAAACAAATCTATAGTAGAATTATAGAAACATCCCAGCAAATCTTGTTTTATTTCCAGGTTGTGCCAATGAAGCAGGCCTAATGACCATGACCTTCAGCTTACCTTTCAGTCATCTGTACTGTGCAGACCAATTCTTTTTTTTTCCCAATTCTTTATATGTCTAGAATTTTGACAGATACACAGAAGGGAGCAAAAGGTGTGATAATGCCCTAAGTTCCCTTTACCTGTAGTCACTGCCTCCCAGTGAGGAGAGGGAAAGGGATTTGGGGGTACAGATGACTACATTTCAGGCATGAGGAGAACATTGCAGCAACATTTTTATTTCCAGGTTATTTCTAAACATTCTAAAGGGCATAAACACACTCTCTTCACCCATCATCATTAGGGCACATGTCTTGAGGTTGTGATATGGATTTCTGTGGCCCAAGCAATATATTTATCTAGAAATAAATGTACAGGGGAACTTCTGCCTAAGTAAAATTTCAGATACCTGGAGCTTTTTTTCTTTTGTGGTTTTCTTTCATTGTTGCTTTGTTTAGTTTGTGTTGGCTTGGCATTTTTGATACAGAGTCTCACTCTATAGCCTGTGCTGGCTGTAACTCACTATGGATCTCAAGCTGGCCTCAGGCTAACAGCAATATTTTGCCTGACCTTCCTGAGAAATGGGGTTATAGGTAAGAGTTATTACACCTACTTGAAGCTCACTTTTTCAGCTATTTATTTTATTTTATTTAACTTGAGACAGAGAGAGAATGGTCATACTAAGGCTTTTAGCAACTGTAACAGAACTCCAGACACATGTACTGTCTTGTACATCTGGTTTACATAGGTCCTGGGAAATCGAACCTGGGATTTTTTGCTTCACAGGCAAGTGTCTTAACCACTAAGCCATCTCTCCAGCCCTCAGGTGATTTTTTTTTTGTTGTTGTTTTTTAAATTTTAACCTAGATATACACAGGATATATCTCCTTTCCTTCTGCAGTACAGCTTATATTTTCTAGAAAGTGAACTTTTTAAAATGAGTAGTGGAAGGCGACATGCATAAAGCAATCAGACTGAGCATACATCCAGCAGGAATATTGAGGAACTTGACAGCTCAAAGGGAGCATTTGCATTTCTCCAGCTTCTCTCACCTATTTTCATGAGGTAAGATTGACAGACAAATGGCTTTAGATGGATGATGTATTCTGTGACCTCAGAGACATGAAATTGCTTCTGATGTCACATATTTTCCAAATATTGCCAGTTTGACATCCCAATATTTTCTACCACCAGCCTACTAAGGAGGAATGGCTAGTCCCAGGGGAAGGGAGAGGACAGAGATCAGTCCCTTTGTGACAGGTGCACTGTGACGGCCACAGGCTGAAGATGGAGCTCCTCGAATGACTGAATTGAAAGTAAATATAATGTACTCTTTGCCTCTTATATTTTAATGCCTTGAAGGCAGAGACTGAAAACCTTACTCAGGAAAAGGCCATGTAGTCAACAGGGTAGCCCTACAGAGCAAATCACCTCCATCTTAAATGTCCAGCACTGCGGCTGTGGGACCAATAAGCTACAAGAAGCTAGCACATGTAGTTCTAATACAACATTACTTCTGTGCACTGGAATTCCAATGTAATACAATTTTTTTGTGTCTTTAGTCTTTTTTAAAGTTTTTTTTATCCATTAACAAATACAGAAGCCATTCTTAAGTCACATGGTAGATTTAGTCTGGGAGCTGTAGTTATTGGACTTGGGTTTAAAGTAAAATTAGTAGTAGTAGTAGTAAATTGTGAGCTTACTGAAAATGTATGACAAGCAAAAGTGATGTTTTAAGGGGGAGTTGAAGTATAATGCTGCTTTGAATAACATTTTCGTAAGGTAGACTTAGACAAATGGGTTTCTCTGTAGTCATGGCCCCAACCTCAGTCTAAGGATGGCTCTGTGTGCTTGATTCTCTGGGGTGGAGCTTTCTTAGTTCTGCCTCTCTAGTTTGCCAGATATTATAATCTGCCTTGTGGATGTGGATGATGGTGGGTGGTATAGTTCTGTCTTCCTTCTTATTGGGAGAAGACTTCTGACAGTATTGGCTTGGGATCCTAGAACGAAGACCGCTTCCTGCCTCCTCCCTCCCACCTTTTTTTTTTTCTTTTCTCCCAGTAGTGATTTATCCACCACTCCAATTTTCTACCCAGATGTATTCTTTGTCACCCACTGAACATTTGTGGAAAAGTATGTGAGCAGAGGTGAAGCACTATATTCTGGTGCTAGCTTATACTTGGTGTTCTATTTGTTTAAAAAAATGTGGAGGTTTTCTTACCTCCTTTTGTAGTACCTAGGGTCCCTTCTTCCCACACCATGGTAGAAGTGAATGGCTCTATGCTGCTTTCTCATTTTTGCTTGGAGGGGTTTCTGTTCTCTAACATTTTGCAAAGTTAACCCTTCCTCTGTGAGCCACACATAATGCTCAACTAGTAGAGAAGGAAATTGTGTTTTGAGTGGAGAAGGCAGACTGAGAGCATTTATTTATTTATATATGTTTTGCAGCCTGTTTGATTTTTGGTACATATGTTCCCATCTGAGCCACTGTTTTGTTATGCAGACTATTTTTATGTTGTTGCTCATATTTCAAATTAAAATCCAATTTGGAGACTAATTTAGGTGAATTTTTAATATGGCAGAGTGAGCTCTCATAGAACTTTCCCCATTACAAACATCAAGATGAGCTGGATACAATTTAACAATTAAAAAACCATCTCTACCTTAGACTGCAAATGAATTGTAATCTCCAGGTGCTGGAAATTAAGAAGACAGTGAGAGCTGGAATGGTAGGGATGTGAGCTTAGCAGACACATAAGTAGAATTTGAGAGAGGGAGATGAAAAGGGCATATGTGTTTCCAGACTTCAAAATAAGCCTCTTGGGGGGCTGGTGAAAGAACGGAAGGTCTGACACTAGACCTCTGTGCCCACAGGCAAACTGCATCTCTTAGAGTCTCTCTGCCACCAACCATGTAGTTCAGGAAAACATTGCTCAAGAAATTTACATGGAATGATTCCTAAACTAAAGAAGTCGAGGAGGGGGGCACGCTGAAGGAATATTGGTTACACTGTTTTCCTTAGGGGTGTCCTGCAAATGACCTTGGCTAAGGTGCTAAAAACTAAAAAAATAAACACATGCGATAGAGAGAAAGGGAGGGAGGGAGGAATGGGAAGTGAAATTGGTGTTGTTAATGTGGATTTTAGTTGCTGTGTGTGAGTACACAAAGGTAATAGTAAAATAGATGGCTTTAAATTTTTAAAACTTTAACATTAAATTTAATTTTATGTTAAAAAAAACTAGCATTCTTTTCTCATAGACCTTTTTTTTCAGTGTGTCCTATTATTATTTTAGTGTTGTCCTTACTTATTTTCTACTCTTTCATGATATTGTTTTTAGTCATAAATATACTGTTATATAGTGTCCAGCTCTCCATTTCTCAAACATATCCCTTTCCCTCTGAATTTCTCTTCCTGCTGCCTAAAACGTGCTCATTCATGCTTCTATTATATGCTTTCATAGCTTATGGTATACTTTTATAAATTCATTTAGCCATCAGTCCAGGAATGCTGATTGAAAGAGAGGAAAGGAGAATAAAATGAATGAGGCTTGCTAGTTTAAAGGCTTGGGCTTTTACATTCATATAGTAAGTCTCAGGAGGAATTTTGTGACCCAGTTACATGATCCAGCTAATGTTTGAGTGAGTACACTCTGCTCTGTTGTCTGAGGTGGTAAAGGATAGCTAGAGAGATGAGTGAGAAAGGTATTAAGACTTTCCAGAGTTAGAAATGATGATGGTGGGGATTACAGTAGTGGCAGAAAATGTAGGGGAAAGCGGATAAATTGAGGATTGATTTAGAAGACTTAGGAAGCAGAATTTGATGAAGAATTAGATGGAGGGTGTGAGAGAAATGTAAAAATTGATGATGAATCAGGTTTCTAGTGTTATTGTATAAAAGAATGAAGCCTCAAGTTATGTATAGTGTTTGGGAAAAAAGTAACTGGAAAGGGGTTATAGTCAAGAAATGAAAGTTTTGGACATGCAAAGACATCTATTAAGTAGCTAGTGAAGAGGCTGTGTTGATAGCTATATATGAAATACTGGAATTTAAAGGAAAAGCCCAGGATGGAGATATAAAGATGAGAATTAACAACCTGTTGATGACATTTAAAACCATCTGGAATATGAAAAGACATCAATGTTGAGGGTGCATTGCTGTTAAGTTCATTCATTTGGGGGGTGAAAGATGAGCCTACAGAAAACCAAAAATAGTGGGTATGAGACTCTAATGAATATGTTAAGAAGATGTGAAGGAGTGTGTGTGTTTGTGTGTAGTGTGAATACTCCAAGGAAGCTGTAACCTGGGAACTGACTAATGATCTTGCAATGTAAAGACCTGACACTTGATTTAAACAACAAACACACATCTCATTGATGTGGATAAACAGAGGATGGGCACAGATATGTAAGAGGAAGATAATCAGCCTTCTTGCATTCACAAAGATGAGAGAAATAAGATAGCATCCAGATAAAGACACAATACTCAAGAGCCTGTAATTTCTCTTTGCTATAATGGTAAGAACTAAACTTTTTGGTAATAAATACATCCATCTTGCTGACTGTTTTATTGCCAGTACAATGTTTGGCCCAAAGCAGAAGCTCAATTACATATTTCTTGAAGAAATAAGTGCCATTTCTGTTAAAAAATGACATAAAAACTTACACTTTAAAAAATATTTAGTCAATAATGCTTTTTCTATTAAACTGGACAAAGACATGTAACACTAGTGAAGGAAATGAGGATATCACAGAGAGTATGATTTATTCATATCTAGTCATCAATAAGTGCCACATACCATCTTTATTTTAGAAGAAACATAACAAAATAATTTGCTAAAAATACTCAGTTCAGGTAGTTTTAATCATGTATCAAGGTTTTCAAAATCTTAGATAATAAATAGAAATGAATGTGTTATTCTGTTGCCAAATAGAGTTTGGTTGCAATGTGGAGAGGATACCTGTCATGCAATAGCTATATGTGAGAAGTCTCTACATTGATAAATGATGGCACTTACCATACTTCTTCAATAAAAGGCTGGGAAGGGGCTGAAGAGATTGTGTACTGGTTAAGGTGCTTTTCTTTTTTTGGGGGGGGGGTCAAGGTAGGTTATCATTCTAGCACAGGCTGACCTGGAATTCCCTATGTAGTCTCAGGGTGGCCTTGAACTAACAGTGATACTCCTACCTCTGCCTCCTGAGTGCTGAGATTAAAGGTGTGCACCATCATGCCTGGCTAAGGTACTTGCCTATGAAGCCTAAGGACCCAGGTTTGATTCCCTAGTATCATGTAAGCCAGATGCAAAAGGAGTTTGTTTGAAGTGGCTAGAAGCCCTGGTGCACCCTTTCTCTCTCTGTCTCTATCTGTCTTTTTCTCTCTGCCTCCTTCTCATAAATAAATAAATAAAGTTAAAAAGGGCTGGGAAGTTGTTACCTGATAGACACTGTTGGACATTTGGGGAGCCACAGAAATAAATAAATAAAATCCTGAAAAATAAGATGATGTATGTTGATCACTTGATAGGTGTGACTAACTCTCTTTGATTGAATTAAGTGTTTGGAAATATTAACAGAGAGTGAAATCATCAGAAATGCATATTTATTAATTAATGTCAATATTAGGTGCAGGATGGATAGACTGACTCTATAGGAAGGTTTAGTGTTTTACTAACATTGCTCTGAGAGGTTTTTTTTTTTTTTTTTGAAACTTCTGAACAAAATATCTCTAATAAAATTAATGAGGAAATATTTGGTTTTCCCCAACTAGTAGGTACTTCTTTACTGTAGCTTATGAAATACTTTGTGACTATGCAAATGGTATGAACTGAGCAGACAATAAAATGTTTGTTTAATGAATACTACTATGTAAAATAAGTAATAATTTTTAGAGGATAGTAATATGGTTTTATTGAAGATCTGATATGAATTTAACAAGGATTTATGGGAATGGAATAGAAGGTTGTGATATTAATAGGATGCCATATTAACTAATAAGCAGTGAAAATGAAGGAAGGAGAATGTCAAAAGGAAATTTGTTGGTCAATGAATTTGATGATTTTAGCTTAGTATTTGATGAGGCTTCAGGTTCTAGGAGACAACCAAGTATAAAATTGGGGCTGTCATATTAGAAAAAAAGTACAACACTGGAATCAAGCCTTAGAAGCAAAGATGCCAAATATGACAATGGATAATAATTCCCAAATAATAAAGACTTCATTTAGGGATCTTGAAGGTATAATGGCTACAGATTCTTCAAGTACTTGAAAATAAATGTTTGTGATTAATATAATTTACAATATTCATAATAAGGTATATGAAGAATGCTCAGCAAACCATGTTTTACTACTGAGGAAATTCCTTTGGCATGGCAGCAAAATGGGGTGGTTCCTTCCAAACTCACGAAATACCCAGGATATTGGGTAGTCAGTGGAATGCCTCCCTGTTTGAGCTTTCTCATACATCCTGTGGGCACCACTTCTCGGTCCTACCTATGCACCCCAGGATCACAATTCTACATTCCCATCTTCTCTCAGCATCCTTATAGGTCCACTCTCTGTACCTTCTTGTGAACCACCCAACTCAAAGCAATATATCTTTCATATAACTGTGCTTGTCAGCTGCAGGTGAAGAAAAGAGAAGAAATTTGTATAATGGATGAAATTTTAGAAGGAATGTGTATTATGAGTGAAAGGCTGAAGAATCATCATCAGAAATACTAACTTTTTAAATATATATATTGTTTATTGACAACTTCTATACTTACAGACAACAAACCATGGCATTTCCCTCCCCTCCCCCCACTTTCCCTTTCATAACTTTGCTCTCCATCATATTCCCTCCCTCTCTCCATTAGTTTCTCTTTTAATTTTTAAAAATATTTTATTTTTATTTAGTTGATAGAGAAAGAGGGAGGGAGGGAGAGAGAGAGAGAAAGAGAGAGAGAGAATGGGTGTGCCAGGGTCTAAAGCCACTGCAAATGAACTCAAGATGTGTGCACCCCCTTGTGCATCTGCCTAACGTGGGTCCTGGGGAATTGAACCTGGGTCCATTGGCTTTTCAGGTAAGTCCCGTAAGCTCTAAGCCATCCCTTCAGCCCTAGTCTCTCTTTTAATTTGATGCTATCATCTTTTTATTCTGTTATGACGGTCATGTGTAGGTATTGCTGCGAGGTCTTGGATATTGAGGCCAATTTGTCTGGACATTTGTATTTAATGAGTGGTACCCTTCCTTTGGCTCTTACATTCTTTCCACCACCTGTACCTTTAGCCTTGGAGAGTGTTAGATATTTCAATGCTAGACATTACTCCATCCATTCTTGTCAGCACTGTTTCCTTTTGGGTCATCCCAGTGGCCATCGCCATCTGAAAAGAGAACCTTCTCTCACCAGAAGTGAGAATAGAATTAATATATGAATATGATCATGAACATTAAGTGTAGTGCTTTCAGGACAATTTGGTGAGGATAATACTTGCATTTATCCAGACAAGAACAGGTTTTATGTCCCTAAGTCTCATGATCTCCCCTGCCATTGGCTTTTGAATAGGTTTTCAGTACCAGGAATGTATTCCCTCCCATACATCAGGCCTTCAGTCCAATTAAAGAACAGTTGGTTTCCCCCAAAGCAGACATGCCACTATTGCACTCATTCAGTCATTTAACCTGTTTGGCCAAACTTGAGGTTTCCAGTGTCCATTCTTTTCACTGCTGATGACTTCTGTCACCCATAAGGCTGGATACAGTGCAGTGTTTTCCAGATTTCAGTTGGCTGGGCTAAATGGAGAAGGTTTTCTTTTCAACACCAGCTTAATTTCTCAGTGACTTTGCTTCTCAGGCATGTGAAGTCTTCTGCAATAAGGTCTTACTATCTCTTTCTCACAGGAAACCAAGGGCCTTGGCAATAGCCTATAATGTTTTTCAGACAACAGGGACCTCACTGACCACTGGAAGATATCACATTCCTGGCACTGAAAATTTTCTAGTAACAATCTATGACTTCTGGATGTACCATTATTCAAGAAAGTAGCCTTTCATATGTCTTATTCAAAATATCTTGAATTTTGCCGGGCGTGGTGGCGCACGCCTTTAATCCCAGCACTCAGGAGGCAGAGGTAGGAGGATCGCCATTCAGAGTTCAAGGCCACCCTGAGACTACAGAGTTAATTCCAGGTCAGCCTGGACCAGAGTGAGACCCTACCTCGAAAAGCCAAAAAAAAAAAAAAAATCTTGAATTTTGATTGACCCTCACCCCACCCTTCCTTTAGAAATAAAAACTTTAAAAAATTAAAAAAAAACAGATTAAACTGAACACAATGCAAAATGCCTGTATTTATAATCTTTGCATAATTAGGTCTACCTGCATTTATGTTCAAAAAATGTATGCAGCAAAATATGTAGATGCAGTTTCAAGGTCAGAATGTGCAGTTTGGAAGAGAAATATGGAGCAGACGGTAAGCTCATAGGAAAATTAAGTCAGCCAGCTTTTCCCAGATGGTCACCTTATACTGTTTTTTGTAACTTGTGAATTAGGCACCTGTGTTTCCTTCAACCCACTCCCTGCCAGGTGAATCCTTGCATTTGTCATCTTAATTGCAAATAAAAACAATAAATCCTGATGCTTGTTTCTCCCAGAAACTCAAGTACTTTTTTTTTTTTCTGTTCAAGATTGGAATATAATTAATAGTTTAAAGTTCTTTAAATGTTTATTTTAATTTTACAGTTTATTAGCTGATGTAATAGAAATTCAGGTGCAGTGGTTGAACTTATATAATTGGTTTTGTTTTGTAATTTTCAGGAGACTTACTTGGATAACCTTTAAGACCTTTTCATTTTGAAACATGTAGTGTTTACCTAGAATATATTTTCAAAAGGCTATCTCTTAACAATAATAAGAAAAACCATATGGATTTCAATTAAATTATTTTTTTTTCTTGAACACAATCATCACATTGGGTATTTTTTCCCACTCCCATCTTCACACACAAGAAAAATGCACTGTCTTTTATATAAATGATGATTATAAGGTAAACAATTGCTTTCTCAGTCACTGCTTTCAAACTGTCTTGGCATTTAAGTTGGCATTCTATTATTGAAATGTCAGAAAAGGAAAAGAAGCTGCCCCTCCTACCAGGGCTTAATGAACCGGCACCATGGCTTCCTCTTTCCTTTGCATTGCTTATGGGAGTTAATAAGCTCTGACACAAGATGCATGTAGAAAGGAAGCAATTCCTAAAAGAGACATATCACATTTTTCCTTATCTTCCAGAGTTCCCCATAATCAATGCATCAGAGCAACAAAATACACTGATAAAACATGATGAAGTACTTTCATGCAAGTTTAGGCATCCAGTTTATGTATAATTAAATATAAGATAAAAATAACCAATTGTGGCAGGAATGGTTTATATTAACGCCACTTGGAAAATAATACCTTCCAAGTGAAATGCTTATGTATGAGTAATTTGCCTTGTGTTTATATAAATGGATTAACTATTGGGATCTCACTTATGTTGTCCAAAGGGTAAAAGGAAGTTATGCTTATTTTTATTTAATATTCCCCAAACTGGAATAAAAGAAAGCTATAAATTATAAGATTAAAACTTCATTGAACAAGTCATTTTAAGTTATTGCACATTTTTGGAGTCCATTACTACCTAATATCTTACAAACTAGAAAAGTCACAAGTATAATTATAATGGAATCTAATATCCTATATATTGAGCTCTTTTTAATCATTCAGGAAAATATTAAAATACTTTATAGTATAATAGAATGTTGCTATATCTGTTTTCATATAGTTAAATATTTTATAAGTAAAATTTAAAATTAACCCTTCAAATATAGTCTAGATCACCTCCAAACATGAATCTCCTATGACTTTGCTTAAATTAAGTTTTAAAGAGTATTTATTTGTGTGGGGGCACATGTTTGTTGGTGACCACCAATGTGCTGCTTGCTGTGTGTAGAGGACAGAGAACAACTTATGGGTTCGTCTTTACATGTCCTTATCCTTTGACATAAGGTTTCCTTATCTGGATTCTTATGCTGCTGCGGTTTGCTGGGTTTGCCTAAGCTTCCAGGAAATTCTCCTGTCTCTGCATCCCAATATTTTGGAATACAGTAGTAAAAATATTTGACACATTAATATAATCTAACATATTTTATAGTGAATGTAAAAATCACAAGTCAATGATGACAACCAGAATTTATTGATCATTAAGTGGGTCCATTAAGGAAATTAAAAGATAAACCAAAGACTTTGAAAAAATGTGGGGAAAACATATCTGATAAAAGATTTTTACCTGAACATAGAAAGACTTAACTGAAAATTCATCAATAAAGGGAGTCAAATAAATTAATCTTTTATTGAAGGATGTAAACAGCTGTGCAAGTAAGAAAGATGCACACAGAACACAAGCATTTAAATAGATGCTTACTGCAAAGTGTGGTGGTGCTTGCCTCTAATCCCAGCACTTGGGAGGTAGAGTAGGAGCAATGCTCAACATCATTAGTGTTCAGGCAAAAAGTAAATTAAAATGACACGTAATATATTCCTATTCATAAGCTTAAAGTTCTCATGTGCATATTGAGCTTTAAAAAGGCAAATGACATTATTATTATTATATTTTTATTTTTTGAGACAGAGTGAGAAAGATAGAGAATGGACATGCCAGGGCCTTTCAACCACTGTGAACACACTCCAGACTTATGTGGCCCCTTGTGTGCATGTGCAACATTTCACACTTGCGTCTGGCTGGCTATACATAGGACCTGGAGATTTGAACAAGCATTCTTAGGCTTCTCAGGCAAGTGTCTTAACTGCTAAGTAGTCTCTCCAGCCCAAAGGATATTACTATTGGCTAGAGTACACTACGAAAATGTCTATTTCTTGGGATCAAGCTCTCTTTCTTGTTTCAAAGCCTTGAGTCTTCACTCTTGAGCAATGAATTTTTACTTTATAATCAACAATGATCTTCCCCAAATAATGTCTGTTATCAAACTCAGGAAAATGATTGTTTTGTCCTCTGACATCAGTTGTTTATATGTAAAATGCAGGGCTTGACAGATAAATTAACATTCAAGTTTCTGAGACTAGTTCACTCTCCAGCAATTGATGTTCTGAAGAGCCCACCTTACTCCATTTTAACAACAAGAGCCATTTTGATATAATGACTAAGTTAATTGTCTGTTTCTCTAAGTTTCTATGTCTGAGCTGGGGCCACAATTTGTTCCCTCATTACTGTTCCCAGGATTGCGTTCATAACTTCTGGGAGTAGTTGAACTGTAATGGCTGGTCTGCTTCTGTCATCATGCTTGCTTGCCTCTCAAAACTCCCTATCCTGTGATTTCTGTGGTTTTGTCCTATAAACAGAGCCTGAGAAGCTGACTCCAAGCTGCTTTCTACACCCCGCCTTCCCTTAGGGAGGGAACCTCTGGACCAGTTCTATCGTGTACAATTAAAACCTTGCTTCAATTTGGCCATAATTTGTCATTGGTGGCCTTTATTCTCAAGAATTCTAGGTTAACATAATGGAGGTCCCACCAAGATGGAGACCCCCCAACCCAAATTCAAAAGCCACACCCTTCTTTCTGAGCCTCTGGGGCTGAAGCATTGCTCCCAGGAGGTGTGCACCTTGAAGACGTTCCAAGGCCCCGGGACATGCTTCAGCTCCATGGACAGCCAAGGTGAAGGGCTGCACAAACATGAAACCACCAAGCACCTGTATGGGCAGGTGTCCAAGGGTAAATCATCGCAAGACATTTTCTTCTACGACATCTGGGCCTGGTTGTGGTGGGATTCCCTCTGATGATGCACATGCACACTCCTGTCCAGAGCAATTGCAATTGATTGCACTCTGCCCACCTGGTTCAGGAAAACTGCTGACCCCATGTTGTCCATTTGGTCCTGGTTCCAGGCAATAGCTAGTGCTTTCTGTCCTTTGCCTGTCGTTTGTTCTTTTGTGTCTTGTGCTTTTGTTTAGTGTTTGTTTCGTCTTTTTGCGCTTAACGTTTTTGGATCCTCCTAGGAACTGCATATCAAGTCACAGGTCGTCCTTGGGCGATCTGAACACCCCAGGTAAATTGAAAATTGGAAATTAAAAATTGGAATTGAGACTAGTCAAGTTTTTATTTGGAAAATACTGAATAGATAATTGGAATTTATACATGAGGTAATTTCAAGGTTTGGTTTTGGTCTCTGAAGTTAAAAATAAACTAGGAATTTAAAATGGGAATACATAGCTTATGAATAAATAAATGAATGTGTGAGGGGAAAATATGTCGGGAGTCTATATAGAATGTACACTTAGAATGAATGTGTGTATATATGAGTGTATGTGTGGCTCACAGCCCTAAGGCTGCAGAATGATAAGGCTTTGCCTTTGTGTCTGTTCTATAGCACTAACATAGGGGGAAACTCATTGTGGGGGATGTCCTCCACCAAGCTCACTGTCCTAGACTGCATGGCCAACTTTTACTGTTGAGTGTCTCTCATAAGGAATACTGAAAATAATTAAAATCATAGGCAAGAAAAAAATTGCAAGATTCTTCTACTCTTATAAAATGATAGGATCAGAAAGCTGCCTTGTAACCCTGAGGAAAATCCAAAACTATTCCTGGAATTTTATGGGAAAAAATGGAGGGGGGGGGGCGCTATGCTATCCCTCTGTGTTGCCCAGGGGCAGAGAAAGTAGAACAAAAATAATTAAGTTCTGGGGCAATCCCAGGCAGATGCTAAAACCTGGAAAAAAAAAAACTGTCTTGCTCTCACATGCTATGGCTGGGGCAGCTCTCCATAACAAAGATAAAAGTAGGGGCCTACACTTGAACAGGCACTTGCAATATGTCACCTAGTGCTTTCCCCTGAAGGACTTCAGCTGCAGCTGGCCAGGTGGCCCTGAGAATAAGAGGAGGAGCCTAACACATAAGGCTCACTGTTGTATAGAAAGACAAGACATGAACCTCTCTGGAGTTTATGCTGTCCACAGGAAAATCCCTGATGGCTGCTAGCTTCCCTGCCTTGCAAAGCCAGGGGGGCTACAGGAGCAGGGACTCTCAGGATCCTAGCCCCAGCATGATGATGGGTGAGTCCCCAATTGCAGGAACAGATGGAGACTTCTTATAAAAAAATTCCAACTGTTTTTAAGTTTACATTATCTCTCTATGTTTCTATAGGACTACTAATAGGCAATAGGCTCAATATTTATATTTAACTTTAGAAGTAGTCAATAATGACTTTGTAAAACAAACTTCTAAAATTTCTATAATGTTTAAATCTGCTTTCATATTTAAAAAATATGTTTCAGGACATTTGGGGTCAATAATCTAATTTAAATCTGACCTACTCTTCTATAAAAGGCTAATTCAAAATGTCTTTTGAAAAAGAAACATACTTAAATGATCATATTAAACATTTTATGGTTAGGACAATAAAAATTTTTGTTTGTAATTATAAGATAAACTGATTTAAAAATAGAGAAAAAACTTTAAATGTTGGATATTAAATGTTTTATTAAAAAGATTATTAAGGGCTGGAGAGTTGGCTTAGCGGTTAAGCGCTTGCCTGTGAAGCCTAAGGACCCCGGTTCGAGGCTCGGTTCCCCAGGTCCCACATTAGCCAGATGCACAAGGGGGCGCACGCGTCTGGAGTTCGTTTGCAGAGGCTGGAAGCCCTGGCGCGCCCATTCTCTCCCTCTCCCTCTATCTGTCTTTCTCTCTGTGTCTGTTGCTCTCAAATAAAAAAAAAAAAAAAAAAAAAGATTGTTAAAGAGTGGTTACATAGATTGTAAACTATGTAAATAAAATATGAATAAACTTAGAAGATTAAAAGACAAAGTTAAAGTTAAATTAACTTAAGTTGATTAATCAAACTTAATTGACCAAAACTTAAAGTACTTAAACAGGTTACAGACTTATTATATAAAATGACTATTAACCTAGGGTTTACATCAAAGTAACAAAGGATGGCCCTGGCTGCTAGCAAGTTGCTATGGTACTCAGGTTGTAAACTTAAAACTTTAACTCAGTGATGCTAATCTGGTCATGATAGTGGTTGTGAAAGACTGACTTTAGAATATTCAAACAAATTAGCTAGACCAAGTGATAAGTGACTGTGAAAAGTAGTAAATAAAGAAAAGGTTGAGAATAAGGAGATAAAAACTATCTTATGAGCAAGAAAATGTTCACTATAAAGCTAAAATTTTGAAAGAATAGAAACAGCCCACATCCATGATTATAATTACAAGTAAAGTGAATTATATATCTTAGAAAAATTAAAGATATGTGAACTTCATTAAATAATTCAAAAAGTAAAGCATATTGCAGTAACACAAAACCTTAAAAGCTTAAGAATAAATTTAACAAGGAATATGAAAATTGTGTACTTTGAAACTATATGAAACATTAATCACGGTACTTATAGAAGACACCATTAAATGGAAATATAGCCAACATTCTGGGACTGGAAAAATTGATAGTATAAAATGTACATAATACCCAAAACATCTAGAGATTCAATACAATCCATATTAAAATTCCAGCATGCTTCCCAGTAATAGGAAAAACAAAAAATGCATATAAAACCACAAAAAAATTATTAAAAGCATTCAAGAACAAACCTAGAGGCATCATACTGCCTGATTTCAAAACATACTCCAGTGGTAAAGTAACTAAAACACCATGGTACTAACAGAATGTCAGTTGTATCTAATTAATTTTCATCACAAGCACTATTGAGAGAAAGACAGGCAATTCAGTAAATAATGATAGGGGAAACTGGATATTCATGAGAAGAATGCAGTTTACTCTTATCTCACATTGTGTACAAAAACAAATCAACAAACAACAACAACAAAAAACCTTTATGCACTGAGATGTGGCTCGCCTGTCAGAACACTCAGCAAGTGGACCCTACTGGGTTCATTTCCAAGCTTGGTTTCTTGAAACAATTTTTAAAACAACATGACCCTAAAAACTGGTAACCAAAGCAAACAAAAAAACAAATTCTGTTACTTGAAAATGAAAAGTTTCAGCATAGCAAAGGAAATAAGCCATGAAAAGACAATTTATGGAAAAAGCGTTTGCTTGCAAACCATACATCCGATAAGTGTTTGTAACCAAAATCTATGACAATTCAATAGAAATAAAGTTAATCATACAATTTAAAGTTGACCATTGGGGAGGTGTAATCAAAAAACATGAACAGACATTTCTTTAAAGAATGCATAAAAATGGTGAAAAGATGTGTACACAAGCAAAATGTTCAATAACACTAACCATCAGAAAAATGCAAATTAAATCCAAATTGATGGGCCTTCTCACAGTGCTAGACTTTCTATTATGAATATATGCATATACATACATACATACATACATACATACATACATACATACATACATACGTTTGACAGATGAGAAGTGTTTCACAGGGTTTGGAGAAAAAGGTCCACTTATATACAAGTAGTGGGAATGCCAATTAATACATTCATTACAGAAAATAGGAAGGAGATTTCTCAGAAAGTGAAAAACAATGAGCATATCCCATTTCTGTGTATATATCCATATGAAATAAAACCATTATGTTGAACACATACTTGCACTCTTATGGAAGTTCCCTGTAACATTATTTACAATAACTAAAACATAGGGAAAAACACACCTAATTGCCCTTAAAGGAATTATATTACATACCCATACAGTGGAATATTGTTCAACCTTTTCTTTTCTTTTTTTGTTTTTGTTTTTGTTTTTGTTTTTGTTTTTGTTTTTCGAGGTAGGGTCTCATTCTAGCCCAGACTGAACCTGAAATTCACTCTGTATTCTCAGGGTGGCCTCCAACTCACAGTGATCCTCCTTCCTCTGCCTCCCAAGTGCTGGGATTAAAGGCATGCACCACCACGCCCAGCTTGTTCAACCTTTCTGGAAGGAGCTTTTCATCTCTACCAATGTAAATGAACCTGGGCAACACTATATTACACATTGTGAAGTAAGCACAGACAGACTAGTACTGCATGAGTTCATTTACATGTAGAATTTTAAAAAGTTGAACTTACAGAAGCAGAGAGTAGGATGATATTTAACAAACACTGAGTATGGTTATGGGTGGGCATAAGGACATGGTGGTGAAAGGGTATAGGGAAAGAGAAGAGTAGTCAGAAATTTTGACTACTGTACAACATTATTTAAAACTGTGAGAGGAGGCTTTAAATAGTCTCACCACAAACAGTGGTAAATGTGTAGAATACACATACACTGGTTGGCTCTGTTCGAAAGACCCATAATATGAGCATGTTTCAGATTCTCATATTATACATGAAAATTTATGTGTGAATTTTTGTCTGCTAAAAAAATGAATAAATGGGCTATGAAGATAACTGAGTAGAAGTGCTGTGTAGCAGGAGCAAGACGCTGAGTTTAATCTTCAGAGTAATAAAAATAAATAAATATATAAATAACTACATGCAAACACTTATAGTTTTGTAAATGTAACATTTTATTTTATAGTTATATCTCTGTTAATATGCAATATTTAATAATATATGCAATATTTCATAACTAATAAATGTAGAAATAGCACTTCAATTTTAAGCTAACATTGTACATTCAGTTAAATTATTCTGAATTATGTTGGTAAGCTTTCATTTTAATTTCAGTTAAAAAAACATTGCTGATAGTCTTGAAAATAGGCAGTAAGTGAAACATGATTTAAACATAGAGACATATCTTCAGCATCAGGCTGGTTTTCACACTTATTCTACAAAACTCCCAGATGTTAGTTTACATTACAATTAGAAAATAATGTGCTCAAAATACTCTAGTGAATTTTTGATTATGTTTAAAATATACTCAATATTTTATAAAACTGTGCTTACAGTTAAATATTTTATTCATTAAAATTAGTTTGTTATCCCTATGTAAATGTTATAAAGCAATTATTTTGTATTTCTCTTCTAGTCCTAATATTTGATTTAAAGAAGATGCATCCATATAAAGTCTGAGAAAGCAGCCCTGGAGAGTCTAAAGTAATGAGAAAAGAGCTCATTATTTTATGAATTTTACTTAAAAATTTCAATCATCTTTTATGCTGGCTGATTGTAAAGTACCCTATAAAATGCTTCCACTGTTCACTATGACAATCACTACAAATAGCAGCTTCCCTCTGCCCCCTAATTACCCTCTAAAGATGTAGATTGTGGCATGCTAACCTCACCACACAACCCCCAAGTAGTTATGAAAGTGGGTGACAGTGTGATACAGCAGTGATATGGTAAAAGAGGAAACATATTATTAAGTAGCTTGATAGCAGAATAATATATCAAACTGTCAGTTTGGGTGAAAATATGCATATATTTTCTGGTATTGGATGTATTTGAGGATAATAAAACATAAAACTTTAGTTTCTTTACAGTAGCCTTTCAGAAAGCACCAAAACAGATTGCTTGCCTCTGTAGCAACATCCAATGTTTCTTTTCCATTTTCTCTGGCTGAGTGAAGAGGGTAATTGGGGTTTTACTGATAACAATTACCAGAAAGAAAAAGAACTCCCAATGTAAGCACATGCTCATGAGCACCCACTGCCAATATGCAAGGTGTGCACTTGCTCATAGGCTAAGCAAGAGAAACACAATGACTCACTTAGTGTGTCCAGTGTCTTAAGAGGCCAGACAACAATTATGTAACTGTTTTTCCCAAGAAATCATTAGATAGACAAGTCATGTAAAGAAAGAAAAACACACAGACTTCTATTTGCTGGGAAACGGAAAGCCCTGGAAAATGTTCTGCCTTTCCATCTTAAATAAATTGGAGTCATAGGGGAAGAAAAGTATGGAACTGTATGGACAGAAAGTTAGGAAACGAGGTGGGCATTCTCAGGTCCCATATTGGCAATCCATACCTGAGTTTGATCTTATTCCTGGAGCTACATACCCAGTGTACTTAACTAGTGAATAATAGCCTGTCATACTCCTTTTTAAGAAGCCTGGGGAAATTATGCATACCAAATATACTTTGGAATGTATAGGACATATTAACTGTTCCAGAATGCTCAGAAAAATGAATTTCCCAAATATTTTCATGAATGCTTACCTTCAGGTCACATTCGTTGCTTTTCTTTCTTAAAAAAATAATTTTTATCATTAATAAAAGATGGAATCCAGTCCCTTAACTCTTCATTTATCTTGTAGGTTAAATCTTGTGACATATCTAAATTTTGTCAAATGTAGCTTGACACACTATCATTTATAATATATGAATACAAATATTTATATAAGAAAAGAAAATTTAATTTGATGCAATCTGGACTGTTAAATAATTGTTAACTGTCTATAATTGTTCTGATGTAAGATTGTCTATGATGGCATGTAGCAAAACTAATACAAAATAGATATCCTAATATGTAGTATAAAGAAGGATGGTGGACTGATCAACTTCATTCAGACATGTTAAAATTGATTATGTTTTGGCCAGACCTAAGTTCTCAAAGACCTCCATCCTCAGGTGAAGTCAGGTAGTTATTTTCATGTCTGCCATCTGTGATTAAGGCTGAGCAGTACAGGGCTGTAGTTGTATAAAGATATGGATACAAGATGATCAGAAAAGTGAGGCAAAAATACAGTGGAAACATCAAATACAACAAAAATAGAAAATGCATACAGGAAGGAAAATGATACTTTTCACTTCCCCAGGTCTCAGGTAATGGTAGGCAAATCAAGTTTCAACTTTAGGTAACTAAAAAAAAAAAAAAACTAACTGAATTTTCTAAAGTGGAAAAAAAGAAAATAAGAACGAAATGCTGAATATAGTGCTTCAAGAAACTGGGAACACATTACTCATTCTAATTACACAGCAGCAATTGTTTAACAATGAAAGCTGTATCTGAAGCTTTGTGTACCTAGAGATTTGTTTATTGGGAAAGTAATCACTTTCAAATGAAATAGGTGCCTTCTATGTCAGAGAATCTTAGCAACTATAGCTTTTTTTTTTCTAAATTTTATTTTGTAGCTTAAATTATTTCCTTGGTTGCAGTGGGTTTGGCAAACACTTTGAGCATCCCTGGCCAGGATTTTGTCATTATAGAAATACTTGATTCAAATATTCCAATATTGTGAAACATTTTGTGTGCTTAAGGATTCGCTTCAATGTTGACCTAGCTCCTATGTAGAAAAGATCATCATTTTGATAATAAAAACAAAGTATTGTCAATGACATAATGAGGATATTCTTTAAATTTAATTTGAACCACTTTATCCTTGGGTTAACCAATTAATCTGCATTTAAGGAAAATAATGAGTTGTTGCCGAATCCAAGCAGAGATGTGTCAATGAAAGAGGACACACTAATTGTCATTTCTCATTGGTGACTTGTAGGTTAGCAAGATTTCCTTTCCTACCACGGCAGTGGAAGTACAAGTCTACTGGTCATTTATTTTATTGAATTGAGCAGTTTGGGCACAACTTTTATAAATATTAAAAATTAAAAAGCTAAAAGGCAATATTTTATATACATTATTTCAAATGTATTGTCATATGTGTATATGTGTACAGGTACATATGTATGTGCAGATGAGATTGTGTATGTATATGTTTGGAGGCCAGATAATAATCCCAAGTGTTGTTCTACAGGCATTCTCCACCTTTTTTGAGACATGGTTTATCAGTGTTAGGCTAGACTGGTTGGCCAGTGAGCCCAAAGGAACCTGTTTCTACTTCCCCATTGCTGAAATTACATGGGCATACCATCACACCAGGTTTTTGTGTGTTTGTTTGTTTTTATTATGGGTACTGGGGATTTAACTCTGGTCCTCATGCCTGCATGGCTGTTTTTATCAACTGAGCTACCTCCTAAACCCTTAAATTATATTTTTAATATTTTATTTATTTATTTGCAAGCACAGAGAGATAGAAGAGAGACCGACAGAGAGAACAGGTGTGCCAGGGCTTCTAGCCACTGTAAATGAACTCCAGATGCATGCATCTCTTTGTGCATCTGGCTTTACATGAGTACTGGGGGAATTGAACCTAGGTGGTTAGACTTTGCAGGCAAGTGCCTTAACTGCTAAGCCATCTGTCCAGCCCATTAAAATGTATTCTTAATAATGACTTCTACAATACTGAATAGGAAATGCTTACTTAAGGCTAGCTGTAGCTGTTTGTAGCTATTGTAGTTAAACTTTGGTTACTTAAACATAATATGTCTTTAAAAATACAGCATCTAGTCACATTAGAGATAGTTACATACCTTATCAGGAGTACATTAATTGTCATAGACATTGTTTTCTTGATAAGCAAATGATGTCAATTTAAATAATACTAGGAATCAAAATATAAAAGACTATATAGGCAATATTTTAATTTATTTATTTTTATTAATTAGTTTTGTACTCAGTGAATACAGTCAAATTGGTACTATTGTTAGGCTTGTCCATATCCTACCCCTTCCCCTGGCATCCCCCTATTTTTTATCTTTAATTTCTATTTTACAGAAAGAGAGAGGGAGAGAGACTAGGTATACCAGAGCCTCAGCCATGGCAATCTAACTCCAGATGCTTGTGCCACCCAGTGGCATGTGTGACCTTGCTCTTCCCTCACCTTTTGTGCATCTGGTTTACGTGGGATCTGGAGAATCAAACCTAGGTCCTTAGGCTTCATGGGCAAACACCTTAATTGCTGAGCCATCTCTCCAGCCCCAAAATTATTCTTAAAGTAAATAATAAGCCAGGCATGGTGGCACACACATTTAATTCCAGCACTCAGGAGGCAGAAGTAGGATTGCCTTGAGTTCAAGGCCACCCTGAGACTACAGAGTGAATTCTGGGTCAGCCTTGGATAGAGCAAGACAACCTCGAAAAACAAAACAAAACAAAAAAAGTAAATGATAATAAGTGACATTTTCTTGTTATTCCCTTCTTAGCCATATAAGACATTTCAATTTGGATCAGTCAAATACTATCTAAAATATTTCACTCTCTTACCAGTGAGTTGGAGAATATGATTATAGACTTAAAGTCAAAGAGAGCTGACAATTATAATGAGGTAATAGTCACTTTATTCAGTTCCTGTGAAGTCTAATTCTGAATATGCTAAATCAAAATATAAGTATAATGAGATTATAATATAAAGTACCTGGCATATTACCTACATATGAGATCTGTTTCTCCTCTCCTCACCCTCTTTATTATGAGTCCTGTTCTGTTAGTGGCAATATTTTATGTGAAAATGTAGCATTATGAAAGGAAATTATTGCAAATGGAATTCCCTTGTTAAAGTGAGTAGATATCTCAGCATTCTCAGTTACTGTCTAGTCTTTCTTTTGTCTCTTGGCTAATGCATCTCTTCCTAACTAGTGTCTTTCATACACTATTGGCCCAATATAACTGATACTGCAGATAATGTTCATCATTTTATTTACAAATAAATATAAACTAGATAAAAATAACTGCTTTGCCAAATTCTCTCCAATGGCTTTATTTAGGACTCATACCAAAAATCTGAACTTCTTTTTAAATCTTTGTACAATATCTGGCCCTTGCCTATTTCTCATACTTTGGCCCTATCCAGCCAGATACAAAGGGCCATTACTTTCTGGCTAGTGAGTACTATTATTAAATATTCATAAAATTTAGAAGCTAGTAATATTATATCCATAGCTTCTAGCTGGACATTATATCAGTACCTACACAACAGAAATAAATAAGTGGTACAAGTCAGATTGTTCTGGAGAGCTGTTTGTTAATCATTGGATAACATACCAGTGTTACTATTGCATTCCATCTCATTCCATTGATAATTGTCTGACCTTTCCTTTGTGCCCTTCACTGGAGGGCCAGGCCATTGCTGCTGTTACTGTGAGTAGTCCCTTTCTTTGCATTTTGACTTTGCTTGCTCCTCCACATTCAAGTCTCAGTCCCCCAGAGGTTTTTGTGATAATTTTAATTGAATGTTTGTCATTGTCACTCATTTCTCTTGAAGCCATGAGCCAAGGGAGCCACGTGATCAAGAAAAGGAAGAGTCTTAGTTCCTGTTGTCATTACTGAGCTTTTGTATTATACCTGAACTGTCCATCTCTATGTTTTTTCTCTATGAAGCAAGTACATGCTACACTAAATTTCCTGTGATTTACAACCAAATGAACTAAGCATGGTGTACACCATTAATCCCAGCACTCTGGAGGCTGAGGTAGGAAGAGTGCTGTGATTTCTAGGACAGTCTGGTGCTACATAGTCATTTTCAGGTCATCCTGGGCTATAAACCTTATCTCAAAACAATTACAACAAACAAATGGAGCCTAAAAGGACCCAGAAGCTCATGACTTCATGGGTTTGTGAGGGATATCTGACTTAAGCCACCACACCAGTGATTCAGTTATCATCATGAACACTCTGGTCATATTGCAATGCAACCTGAGACAGTGGTATGACTATGTGCTCCAGATCCCAGTGGTCTCTGAAGTTCCATTCAAATATAAGTTAGGGCAACTTGATTATTTAATTTTTAAGTATCAGTTTAGAGAACAAATGAGGGCTTTGTTTGTTGTGAGTCCTGGCTCCACCATTTATTGGTTATATAGCTTTGGGGAAGATAGCTCAGCTATGTATACCTTCAATTATTTTATTTTCTTTAGCTATAAGATGAATATAATAATGGGAATCCTTCTGACTATGGGTAAGGATTTTACAAGATAATCTAAGTAAGGCAAGTAAGTTCTGAAAAACTGATCATCTCTAATTCCATTGTTCTAAATCAATGCCCTCATACTCACCACAGTCCAGAGCCTTTGATACAAATCTAATACTACTTGCAAGTCATCTGACTGACATTGTCTACAAAGTTAATCAACTCAAAATTGCTTATTATAACTAATTCAATGTCAGTGCTATAAAAATCATCATATTGTACTGTTTATGGAATAATAAACAATAATATCTGTACTAATTTCAGGATTTATACAGTCATTAGGCCTAATGGTATTTGCATCCACAGTTGGTTTACTCCACACATGCAAAACCCACCAATGTAAACAGTATCCTTTATTACTGAGCCACATCTCATTTAATTTAGAGTCTAGGACACTGTGAGTAGATTCAAATTCTGTTAGATCAATCAGCCCAGCTCTTTTCCTGAAGTAGTTTTAATTCTGTGGGACTTAGTTTCTTTTTCTAAATAAAGAATATCATTGTGGAAATAGGGAGAGGGTTTGATGATTAAAAGCTCTTGCTTGTTAAGCCTGTTGTTTGGGGTTCATTTCTCCACTCTCAATGTAAAGCCATATGTACAATGTAGCACATGCATCTGAATTAATTTGCAAAAGGCCCAACTCTTTCATTCTCTCTCTCTGTGTCTCTCTGTATTTCTGTCTGTGTCTGTTTTTTTTAAAAATAAGTAATTTTTTTTCTAAAAACTAATTGTTATTAAATAACAAGAATATTTTGAGTCTCTCCATCAGTGATCCACAACATGATTTTGAAGTATGACCACTGAGAAGCTGTGCAGAGACTGATGCCCAGGATACAAAACAGATCAATGAAATAAGAAATACATGTGGGTAGGTTCCAAGCTTCTGTGATTTTCTGTGCTCCTAGGTAATTCCAGTGGGCAGCCAAGGCTGAGAACTACTCCACTTTATCATTTGAAAGCTCTCCAAGAAATCCTGTTGATCAATGAAGACTACCTGAGAGAGATACACTAGTAAATGAATAAGGGTTAATCTTTATTGAAAGAGGAAAAATTAAGAGCTGAGTCTCAACCAAGAAAGCCTGCAGAGCACAGACTTATTGTAGAAGGGCTGAAGGTTAAAGAAAAAAAAGCTTCAAAAAGAAAGCTGTGATAGCCATAAAAATAAAAGGCACAGGGCTTAGAATCACACAGACTCAGATTCCCAACATAGACTTACTACTTGCTAGTGAGTTACTCCATAGACCTTGATTTTCTTTTTTTTTTTTTTACCAAATATGGATATTGACCACTACATAAAATTATTTATAGTGATAAAATGGGTTGGAGAGATGGCTTAGTGGTTAAGCGCTTGCCTGTGAAGCCTAAGGACCCTGGTTCGAGGCTCGGTTCCCCAGGTCCCACGTTAGCCAGATGCACAAGGGGGCGCACGCGTCTGGATGTTCGTTTGCAGAGGCTGGAAGCCCTGGCGCACCCATTCTCTCTCTCTCCCTCTATCTGTCTTTCTCTCTGTGTCTGTCACTCTCAAATAAATAAATAAATAATTTAAAAAAATTATTTATAGTGATAAAATGGATTAAAAGATTATTAGATCTTAGCACATATAACTTACAATATAGCTTCAATGTCCCCTTCAAAACTCACCCTAAATTTTAATTGCAATCATAATGATAAAAAGTGGATTCTTGATATAATGGAGAGAATGGCTTATACAGCTCTTGATGGCTTTTTCTAATATTAGTTTGTCCACTGTGTGCTTGCTGGCCTTCCTGCCATCTTGTCATATAGCACAGTATTTTTATTCAACTGTTCTCATCTTTCTCTTTGATTTGCCAACCTTCTAGATTTTGAGAAATAATATTCTTTCTTTATAAATCACCCAGTGTGTGGAACTCTGTCATAACAGGAAAGAACAGACAAAAACAGAAAATTAGTGCCAAGAAATGGGGCTATTAATGCAATAAATACCTGAAAGTGAGAGGTAGTTTTAGAACTGGGAAATGACTGAAGAGATGCTGGGGAATTAGGGGGAGGTTAGGTAAATGAGGCATTTCTATGTGCAAAGCACTGAGGGTGATGATGATGGCAAAGCAGAGGAAAAGACTAGAGAATGCTTGTAACCACTGTAGTTACTTACTGTGCTCATGACAAGAAGGCTGATAGACAGAATCATGTTCATCCACACCAGGAGCTGGAGATGACCTCTTTGGAATGGGAAGTCACACCAACAAGAATCTGCATAAACAACTCTCACTAAAGCACTCCACAGCCTCAGTTCTGTTTTTATGCATTTTCTTATCACCTTCCTAAAATTCATCATTCCCAGAAACCCAATGCCCCTTTTATTATACTAGCCATTGCTTCAGGATTTATCAACCTTTGTT
Source organism: Jaculus jaculus (assembly GCF_020740685.1). NCBI lineage: Eukaryota > Metazoa > Chordata > Mammalia > Rodentia > Dipodidae > Jaculus > Jaculus jaculus. The sequence continues at coordinate 124,349,231 of NC_059107.1, read as the reverse complement.
AAAATAATGTGTAAGGCCCAAAATCTAGTTGTTCCTTTGAGTTTCCACTTCTTTACTGTGATGCTCCTAGTACACATAAAAATAAAAACTGAAGCTGGTGTGGTGGAGTAGTCCTATAATTCTAGTATTTGGGAGGTGAAGGCAAGAGGATCAGGAGTTCACTGACAGCCTTGGTTATGTAGTTAGTGCGTCTGAGGCACTCAGCACTACATAAGCCTCCATGAAAAAAGTAGCATTTCTTCTGCTAATGATTTTTACCAGTTTAATTAACAGGGTCCTGTTACTAAAATTAAGAGTGTAGAAAAAAATGTTTTTCTCTCCTTGACATTCTATGCCATATTCTTTCAGCACACAGTAGGTAACAATGTAATGAAAATTTATAACAAAGTGATGAAACCTGAGTTTTAGTATGGACACTAGTTATCTTTGTGAGTTAAATGATTCTCTACAAATATTAGGGGCCTGATTTTCTATTGGTAAAATAACAGAACAAAAACAGAATGCTAATAAAAATACAGATAGTAAGACTCTAGTGGTCTCAGATGGGGGATGATAAGACATTGGGTCCTGGAGCAAATATTCTTATTGTAATGTTGGAAAGAATTTGGTACAAGTATGTTTGTGTCCTAAGACATTATGAAATGCAGAACCTCAGCATGATGACTGAAATATATAACAGAAAAATATCTCAGCAGCAAACATTCAGGATGCTGCATGGTGACTTTCAACCACATAGGGAGTATGTTAGCTCTTTACTTGAAGATGGAAGTTATAATTAAAAAGAAGCACAATGAAAAGATTTGAGCAATTTGGCACTGACCATATAAAAGAGGAAATTTTAAAAAATATGTGTTTGAGAGGTTGGAGAGGTAGCTTCGTGGTTAAGGTGCTTGCCTGAGGACCCAGGTTCCATTCTTCAGCATCCATGTAAGCCTGATGCACAAGGTACACTGTGTGCATGTGTCTAGAGTTCATTTGCAGTGGCTAGAGGCCCTGGTGCACCCATTCTCTTTCTCTCTCTCTCTCTCTATCTGCCCCTTTCTCTTTCTTTCTTTCTCTCTCTCTTAAATAAAAAATAAATAAAAGGTGTTTAAAAATATATTTGATGGATGGACCTGGAAAGGATTATACTAAGTGAGGTAACCCAGGCCCAGAAAGCCAAGTGCCACATGTTCTCTCTTATATGTGGATCCTAGCTACAGATGATTGGGCTTCTGCGTGAGAATGAAAATACTTAGTAGCAGAGGCCAGTAAGTTAAAAAGGAGACATCAAGGGAAGACAAAGGAAGGGAGGAGGGTACTTAATAGGTTGATATTGTATATATGTAAGTACAATGATTGTTATGGGGCGGTAATATGATGGAGAATGGAATTTCAAAGGAGAAACGGTGGGGGGGTAAGGAGGGAATTAACATGGAATTTTTTTTATAATCATAGAAAATGCTAATAAAATTATATATATATATATATATATACACACACACACACACACACACACACACACACACACACACACACACACATTTGAGTTGGGCCTGGTGGCACACGCCTTTAATCTCAGCACTCAGAAGGCAGAGGTAGGAGGATCTCCTTGAGTTCGAGGCCACCCTAAGAATACAGAGTGAATTCGAAGTCAGCCTAGAGTGAAATCCTACCTCATAAAAACCAAGAAAAAGAAAAAAAAAATGTTTGAGAAAGGATACAAATAGCTGTTTGCTAATATGATGAATATGATATTTGCTAATATGGCAGGAAGGGAGCCAGGTACTGATTAACATCATGACAGTGGAAAAGTTAAAGAAGACAATGTTACAGTCCATCAAGGAAACACCTCTCAGCATGGACCCAGAGATCTATAAGGTTGGAATAGTTTCAGGGGACAGAACCAGAGTAACCTCCACTGAGTGCTATCAGAGGCTGCCATGGGTCTCGCTACCTCCATTCTAGCCACCTTTAGTTGCATTTCTAGCATGGTTTGGTTCAACACACCTGATAAGTTTAGAAAATACAAGTGACAAGCCTTGGAAGTATTTGATATACATTACATTAAGTCTGCAGGCATCCAGAAAGCAAACACTGAGGACATAGATTCCTCCTGTTAGGCTGCAAAAGATGCCACAGACTGTCTGGATGCCAAGACATAGAATTGTAGTAGAATTAAACCCACCACAGAGAACCCTGACTAGTGCCATATCTAGTGGACTGGAGCTATGCTGCTGGGTCACCCCAAGCTCTCACAACTGCATTGCTATTAGCTTGTCATATCAGCCTGGAAAAGCTAATGGCCTCAGACTCCTGTCTCTGCCCCAGGATGTCCTGTGGGATATGGAGTTAAAGAAGATTGCTCTTCAGATTTAAGACCATGTCTCATCTTTATGGTACTCTAGGCTCATGTGTCCATTGTCCTGTGTTGTTTTAAAGTGAAATAACAATTTAATTTTGCCCATTTCTCCTTCTCAGAATGGTAGCATCTACCTCATGCCTGCCCCATCATGTTATTTTTGGAAGTAGGTAATTTCATTTGATTGTATATCTATAGCTAAAGAGAATTTGCCTTAAGATAAGTCATGCATTGAGTGTTACCTGATTTAGATGAGAGCTTGAAATTTAAACTTTTGGGGTTATTGTTGGATAGAATGCATATATTTTGCTTTCCAGAGGAAAATGAGTGTTCAATGGCCAAAAACATGCCATAGTTTAAAGATCCCTCCAAAGTCACTGTTGAAATTTGATGGATTTTGTAATAGTATTAAGACGTGGGAACTTTTAGAAGAGATTAGGTTATGAGAGTCTACCTTTATGGATGGACTGCCAATATTTTTAGTTGTTGTGAAAGAGTTTTGGTTACCTTGAGAGTGATAATATTCTAAAAGTCAACCCTGTCTTCCTCTCTGGCCATCTTATTTCTCCTGCTGTATTACTAAGTTCTCATCAGCTACAGCCCTTCAGTCTTGATCTCCCCAGACTCTGAAACTGTGAGAAATAGGTTTATGTTCTCTATAACTTACACAATCTGTGACACTCCAACATATCATCGGGAAATGTCATAAGGGAGCCCGACATCACTGCAAGTATTCCCAAGTATTATTTTAAAATAGAATAGAAATTTATTGAAAGATGTTTTGATTTAGTTAAATTTTAAAAGGTTATAAAAATGAATGTATATTAGGATCTCATTTTGTGAAAAAAATGTACATATATACAGTAAGATACATAGAACCACCTGAAAAAAATACACCATGATATTTACAGTGATTTCCAAGGGTGGTATAATAATGAAGATTAATCTTTCTCACCCAGCTATCAATCATTTCTGATTTGCTATAAACAGACTGATTAGTCAGATGAAATTCTTCTTTAAATGCTGAATAATAACTGAAACAGGTGCAGTTTTATATAGGTAAGCATCGCCTAATAAATTCAAAGTACACTTATAGTAATTCTCAGAACTTCAAAGGTGATTTCTCCTCAGACCCCAAATACTAACTGTAGGCATTACATATACAAATAAATGTTTATTATATGTTAATAAGCTCTTAAATATGAAGATACTACATAACTTGTATCAACCAACCAACATTTGTACAATTGAAAATGTTTAAGATACTAATGCAATTGGTCTACTTTAGACATTGCCTCAGACATTACCAACAGGATTGTCCCAAGTATGAAATGAAAAAGGAACTATCTTTATTCATGCCACAGAAGACAGAATCTTCAATCAACAACTTTTGGGACAAAAAGAAGAAGAGGGGGGAAAAGTCACACGGCAAAGTGATGGATCTCAAAATCCCATGAGAACTCCATACTTGGGGTCCAAACACATCTGTAAAAGACATTCAGGCCTAAAGATCAGAGTCTTCACTTCTGTTGCCATTCTTAATTTTAAAGTGATTTTTTTAAAATGAGGAGAAACCTGTTGTTCAAAAGTTCTACTAGTTCACAGCAGGATGTTTGAGCAGACTTTGTTCAGGTGCTTTTAAAAATTTTGTTTATTTTTATCTTTGTACTCAGTGAGTATGGTCAAGTTGGTACCATTAGTAGTCTCCTCCCTGTCCACCCCCCTCCACAGGGACCCTCCTTGTAGGGGTACATAGGTCGTGCATGGTGGGGTTAGCCATCAGTTTTGTGTAGGAGGAAATGTCTCTGCATTTCATGACCCTATGTGTGGCTCTGACATTCTTTCCACCCCCTCCTCTGCAAATTTCCCTGAGCTATGTTGGGTTCATTTTAGGTCTGCTGCAGTGTAGAGATCTTGGGCACCTCTGTGTCTCTGGATATCTGGTTTGGTAGGGATTGATTGGTCTCTGTGTCTATCTCCTCCTTTTAACACTGCAGTCAGGGACAAGGAGTCTCTCAGAACCCAAGTCAGTCCTCAGCCTCAAGAACATAAGATCCCATGTATTTTCTTTACATAATAGAATGGCAATACTAATCTGAGAATGAGCAAACAAAATTTTCCCCTTATGACTGCTTTCATTGTGTCCCATAAGTTTTGGTAGGTTGTGTTTTCATTATCATTAAATCCTAAGGATTTTACAATTTTTTTTTTTTTTATGGCTTCTTCCATGACCCATTCATTCTTTAAAAGTGTGTTGTTTAGGCTCTAGGAGTTGGTGTAGATCTTGATGTGTCTCTTGTTATTAATTTCTAGCATTAAAGCATTGTGATCTGACATGATACAGGAAGTTACTTCAGTTTTCCTGACTTTATTATTGCATACTTTATTTCCTAATACATGGTGAATTTTGGAGAAGGTTCCATGGGCTTTTGAGAAGAATGTGCATTCTATAGAGTTGGTGTAGAAAGTTCGATAGATATCCATTGGGTCTAATTGCTCTATGATGTTGTTGAGCTCTATTATTTTTCTGGTGATTTTCTGTTTGGATGATCTGTCTATTGATAATATTGGAGTGTTGAATTCTCTGACTATGATGGTATTGGTGTTGATTTCTGTTGTACTGTTGAATATATTTTGTTTTATAATGTGTAGTGCTACTGTGTTTGGTACATTTATATTTATGACTGTCATGTGCTCATATTGGATTAGTCTCTTGAGGAGTAAGAAGTGGCTTTCTTTGTCCTTTTTAATTATTTTGGTTTGAAGTCTATTTTATGAGATATTAATATAGCAACACTTACTTGCTTTTTATTTCCACTTTATTGGAATCTCATTTTCCAACCTTTCACCCTGAAGAGGTATCTATCTTTAGTGGTGAGGTGGGTTTCTTGAAGACAGATAGAAGGTTCCAGTTTTTTGATCCATGCTAACAACCTGTATCTTTTGGTGGGTGAGTTAAAGCCATTAATATTTAAGGTTATTATTGTGGGGTTCGAATTAATTCCTGCCATGATGAACTGTTTTATGGAGTTTAGTGATTTTTTGTGTTAGGTACTGTTTTGAGTCTGGTTTATTGGAGTTACTGTGATCTTCTTGCAGGCTCTTGAGATTGGTTGTTTGGCTGTTCTGTGTGTAGTATTCCCTCAAGTATTCCCTGTAAGTTTGGTCTTGTGTTCTTATAATCATGGAGTTGAACTTTTTCATGGAAAGTTTTCCTTTCACCATTTATTATAAGGAGTACTTTTGCGCAGTAAAGTAGCTTGGGTTGGAAGCCATAGTTTTTCAGACTTTGAAGTATTCCATTCCATGCTCTTCTGGCTTTCAGGGTTTCCATTGAGAAATATAATGTTATTCTAATGAAATTATCTTTGTATGTTGTGAATTTTTTCTCTCTTGCTGCTGTTAACATTCTTTATTTTCATTGCTAAGAATTGCTAACTATGATGTGTCTTGGAGAGTTTCTTCTTTGGACCTGCCTATTTGGTGTTCTGTGGGCTTCTTGTATCTGGATGGGCCTTTCTTTCGAAAGATTTGGAAAATGTTTTTCAATAAGTTTGTTTAGCATGTTCTTTATGCCTCTGGTCTGGATTTGCTCTCCTTCTAGTATACCCAAGATCTGGATGTTGGCTTGTTTTGGGGCTACCTACATTTCCCTCATATTATTTTCACTTTTTTTTTTTTTTTGAACTTAGCAAAGTTTTTGTTCTCTGGATCAATTTCTTCTGTCTTATCTTCCAGGATAGAGGTTCTGACTTCCACATGAGTAACTCTATTAGTGAGTGGTTCTGGAAGTATTTTTATAATTTCTATTTGATTTTTGCATTCTGTTGTGTTATTTTGTATGGTGTCCATCCATTTTGAGGTATATTTTCAATTAGAATTCTGATTTTCTTTATGCTTCCTATAGTTCTTTCTTGCATTTGATCAAGTCATAAGGCTTAATCAACCCGTTGTTGAGGTCTTCCAATTCATGACTTACCTTCAATTTATTCATATCTCTGTGGAGGGTCCTAACATTTTATTCAGTAAAGTTAAACCTACTGTCAAAGGCTGAATGTTCTAGGAGATGATTCTATTCAATGTCATTGATAGGGTTGTTGGTTCTTTGATAGTTTGCCGCAAGTTCAGCAATTTTTTGATCAGATTATCATTGGTTGTTGTTTTCATTTTGGGAATGAATATCTGTTGATTTCTCTAAGATTTTTTTTGGAGGCTTTCATAGTAGGACTAAGCATCTTGGTGGCGTGCTCTCAGTTTTCTGACTTTTGTTAGCTTTTTTGCATTGTTGTCTACTCATTTTAGGAAGACTCTTTATTTTATTGAGAAGGAAGCAAGTTATTGTCCTTTGGCCCATTCACCCTGACTCAAGTGAACATGGATGTTGGTACCTAATGGCCAGTCAGGATACCAGAGAAAAAAGGCCTGATTTCACAGCTCACATAGGGGCCAGGCCTCTCCAAGCAAGGCACAGTGAGACCTACCAGGACCAGAGGATTACAAGGAGCAAGAGAACAGGGATATGGCTTACTTTGTGCCATGCCCTATGGGACACAGACCAGTACAGGCAACCCAGACTGCGGAGTCGGGAGGAACCCAGATACACGTGTCTGGCCTACTCACTCCAGACTGCCATGCCTGCCCACAAACTGTCAGTTCAAGGAACTCTGAACAGGAAGGTGGGAGGAGACCAGAAAGGAGTCTAGCCTACTCACTCCAGACCATAGCTCCTACCCACATACTGACTGAACAAGGAACTCATACCCTGGAGGTGGGAGGAGTCCAGAAATGGATCCAGCCTACACATTCTAGACTGCTGCCCCTGTCCACACTCTGTCCTTGCAAGAAACTCAGACCCTGGATCAAGCCACTACATTTTTATATTATTTATGTATATAGTGTATATACAACCATGTTTGTACCATTATTAACCACCTCCCTGTTCTTCCTCTTCCGCAGGGACCCTCCTTGTTGGGGAATGTGGGTTGTGCCTTGTGGAGTTAGCCATCAATTATGGCTAAAAGGCAATGTCTTTGTGCATTGTGTCCCAACATGTGGCTCTAACAATCTTTCTTCCTTCTCTTCTGCAAATGTCTGTAAGATATGTTGGGTTCATTTTAGGTCTACTTCAGTGATGAGATCTTGGGAGCCTCTGTGTCTGTTGTTTTCTGGTTTAGTAGGAGTTGAGGGTTCTCTCTTGTCTATCTCCTTCACCCTTTTGCTGGTACCAGGTTCACCATGATAGCAGCACTCTTACTCATTTCCCCAATTACACTTGGTTTCAGCTGGGGCCCTAGTGAGATGCAATGGGCTGATTCTATCTTCAGGATCTGCATCCCTCTGAAAAAGAGAAGCAAATTCTAGAATGGAGAGTGAAGTCAGCACCAGACACATAGGATAACCATTATTATTTTAGAGAGAATTTAATAGGTTTAGGCCCTTTTGTAGCCCACGATTTGTGGGAGCTTGATAATAGAGAGTGGGCTTATTTTTTGATATGATTCTGACCTGTTTTCCAGATATGGGTTCCATTTGACTGAGCAGATCAGTTAGCCAAATCAATAGGGAGAGCGAAGTGGGAAGGGTGGGGGTGAGGACACAAAACTGGACCCAAATGGCAATGGTACCATAAAATCCTAAATCCTAAAAGACAGACTAAATGGTGAACCTTCCTTAGGTCCTTAGAGGGAACACCTGAATCACAGGGCCCTGGAGAAGGTATGATAAAAACTAACCTAATTTTATCCTGATTCTCTCTCACCCCCTTTTCTCTCTGTTCTCTCTATCTCTTTTATATTACTTATTGTTTTCTTCCTTCTTTTCCTGGGCACTGGCCTATAACTCCCAGTACCAGCACATGGGTAACATCCACAATGAGCTGTTAATAACAGGACATGCAAGGTTTCCCAAAAGAATAAAGACTTCTGTCAGAGTACTTGATGACCCACCAAAGGTTAATGGTAAAACTCTACTGCCAAAGATGCCATATGCTGTTGATACAGAACATGGAGAGATCTGGCCAGAATCTGGAAGAGAGTCAGTCCCCAGACAGTTAGCTCATCTAGTGCCAGAAGGTACTACATGAGCAACTGGGGGAAAATGTCCAACAACCTGTAGTCTAAGCTACTCAGCAGCAAAAAACCTGATGTCATGATCACACAAGTGCAATAGTGGCAACAGCCATGGTGGGTAACCAACTTCTCTTAATGTGGCTAACAGTTCTGCTCAGGGGAACAGAAATCATAGCTGGAGCTGGGGAACAAGTCACTACTTTTATGAAGAAATACAGTCTGAGCTAAGTCTTTCCTCTAAGAACTAAAATACTCTCCATGGTTTTATTTGATTTCTGTCTACTTCATCTCTTTCTAGTTTCTTACTGTTTTCAGCTTTAGTCATTCTGAACTCTTTGCAGCTCTTTTTCTTTTTCTTTTTTCAGCTCTTTAAATGGCCCAAACTGTCCTTGTGGCAGTTTGAATAAAATGTCCCTCTCATGAACTTTGAATGTTTGATTTCTAGCTGTTGGTGTGGGCTTATTGGTGTTATAGCTAGTTTTCCCTTTCCAGCATTTCACTTACCTTCCAGCTGCTGATGTCCACCTGCTCTGGCAGAAGTGACAAGCAGCATCTGTTCATGTCATGTCCTTCTCCTGTTATCATGGAGTTTTCCCTTGAGTGTATAAGCCAAAAGAAGCATCTTTTCTCCCATTAGATGCTTTTATTTGTGGTGATCTACTGTAGCAACTTTAGCGTTCCTAAGCAAGCCTTCCATCTGTATTTTATTTCCTTTTGCCTGGAACATTGTTCCCCTTTTCCCTACTTTTACCTCTTAATGAAGAATATTCTTAATATCACACAGAGGTCCTCTTTGATCACCTGCATAATAATATACACCTTTGTTATACATGCATAGACCACCTGTTGTGGTTTGTTTATAGCACATATATATTTTCTGAGCATTTATCACCCTCAAGCCTGTATAGCACATAAAAGCAAGGAAAGGGCTAGCCTCCCTATGACTATGCTTTGTGTGCACAAAGGGCCTAGTGCTACTGAAAGAATGAATGAATTGAGTGTTAATCACAGTGGACAATATATACCATGGTATAGAGATATATGTTATTCTAGGTATGGGGGCAAAAAAGCTTATCACTGAAACATAGCATGGGCAGAAGGATGTGTCTAGGAGATGAGAAAACCTAATTTGATTGATGAATGGGCTCCACTAAAGCCTTGACTTCTGAACTCTATTGTGTAGGTAAAGGGATGCCAATGAAGTATTATATTCAGGAGAATCACAGTAATGTTTACCATTTAAAACAACTACTCTAGAAGCACTAGAAGCAGCATCCAGGGTTGATTGGAACTGAAAAGACTAAATTAAAGTCAGATGTTTCAGTACTACAGGTGAAAAACGAAGGCTTTCCTGAAATGCTGATGTGGAGGAGGTCCATTCTGAAGGCATATTTAAAAAAAATAAATTTATTTATGTATTTGAAAGAGAAAGAGGGGGGGGAATGGGCACTCCAGGGCCTCCAGCCACTGCAAATGAACTTCAGATGTCATGCACCCCCGTCTGCATCTGGCTAACGTGGGTCCTGGAGAATCTATCCTTGGTTCTTTGGCTTTATAGAGAAACACCTTAACCAATAAGCAATCCCTCCAGCCTTCTGAAGGTATTTTTGAGATAGAATCTACAAGTGCTTGCTAAGTGTATCTTGGGTGTGAAAGATGATGGCATGGTCTAGCTTGAGAGGCAGGCTGCTCAGGGACACTGTTAATGGAAATATAAAACCTAGGAAAAGTATGGATAGTTATTCAAGGGGAAAATATGAGCCTACTCGTAAGCGTACTGAGTTTTGTGTACCCATGTGGCACCTGGAAGGAGTATCTTATGCAGTGGGAAATGCATAAAATCTCAGCTTGGTACCTTGTTGATTGTGGAAGTGGCTAGTATCCAACTGTCTATATTGTCCTACAGTTCATGTACTAAAAGACAAACTAAACTGACAGTGTCATATTGATTTCATGATTTGTTCTATTTTGGGCTACAATTGGCAATCAAAATAATGACTTCAGGGAGAGATTCCACAGAGACTTTCTGGTTGCTTTAGTTAGATACACACACATACGCTAAGCTCTGTCAAATTCTGAAATGTACCAGTTTTCTTGTGGGTGGCTATGCTATTATATTCCTTTATCTTTAGATTGTGAGCTCTGTGAATATGGAAAGGAAATTTGTTATTATTTTCAAGTTTCATAGCAGGTATAAAAAGAACTCAATTTGTGGGATGGACGGATGATTGGATGTGGTGGATGGATAGATAAATGTATTACCTTGGAGTTAGTCACCTAGAATGGAAAGTTTCATATCTTGCTGTTTAATTGTATAAGTGACTTTTCAGTGAGGTATTGTCTGCAGTCTCAATGTAAGAAGATATCACTATAAATATTTTAAATTGCCTTTCATCATTACACGATTTTCTCTTGGCAATGAGAAATAATTCAGGGATTTAAAATTTTGATGGCCCTCAAAAATTATATACTTCTTGACATATTAACCTTTGATATTAATACTAAAAACTCTTGCTTGGTGCTGTTCTAAGAACAGCTAAGTGGCTATATGATCAGAGTTTGATTTTAAGAAGATAACTTTGTAGATATACGAGATGCTGAAGAATATATTACTTCAGCTAGACTGAAGAGGTAATGAGGACCAAGAATATTGCAGTGTTGGTGAAATGGAGAGCTTCCATTGATTCATTTCCCCATCAAATATCTATTGCCTGTGTCACACAAGTCTCAGGGAGCACCGGCAAACAGACCTGTTAAGTTTCTACCTCAACGAGTTTATACACAAATGAAGGAGTTACACACAAGTTTCATCATAATGGTAAAAGGTATATCACTACAAGTCTGATAAATACCATGTGGATAAAGGAAAGTCAAACAACACTAACAATACAAATATTAACCCACTCTGGTGGCACACAGCATATATATATATATATATGATCCAAGTACTCAAAGGCTGAGGTAGGAGAATCATTAAGTTGAGACCAGCCTGGTTGAATAAAGATAATCTGAGCTTTGTAGTGATATCCTGTCTTAAAAATAAATAAGTAAAGTTCAAAAGATGGCTCAGTAGATAAAGCACTCACTGCTCAAACTGGAGTACCTAAGTTCAATATCCAAACCTCAAGAAAAATGTCTGAAGCTGTGATAGACTTCTGTAATGACAGAAGGCTGAGTGTGACCGATGAGAGGCAGACACAACAGAATTTCCCTCAGAAGCTTATAGTGAGTACAGAAGCAAATAGTAGAAAGAGAAGCCAGAGCAAGAAGTCCTTCTTCAAATGAGGTGGATATGCAGGGACCAATTCAAAAAAAGTTTTCCTCTGTCCTACACATGTGCAGGAGCATAAGTGCACACACACACACACACACACACACACACACACACACACAATAAAAGTTTCAAAAATGAGCACCAGTTTGGTTATTGTGCTATTATAGAATTAATATTCATTTTCTTACAAATAAATTTGTGACAAAAATTACATATTTTAAATGTCATCAAAGATATAAATACCAAATTATATGAGGCAAATTAAAGTGACCTTTGACCAGAAGGTGAATTCAATCAGCTTTCAGTTATCTATTCTGGTTTTACAATTAATTTCCCTTGGTTTTCAATTAGAATGATTCCACCACTCATTTTTAAATTATGGTGCTTTGTTGATGAAGTACAGTTTATGCTAGGTCTCTATCTTGATTTTGTTTTTCCATTCAGATGTTGCAAGAGCAATCGAACTGCTGGAAAAGCTACAGGAATCTGGAGAAGTACCAGTGCATAAGCTACAGTCTCTCAAAAAGGTGCTTCAGAGTGAGTTTTGTACAGCAATCCGAGAGGTAGGACACTCAGATTTTAATAACTACATTCAACCATATGTCTTCTGAACAGAAAACATGTCTTCCACACAAACAGTTGAAATTGTCAAGATTGGAAGTACATCTCTGCTCTATATTTTTAGCTCCTTGGACAGATGATAAAATATAATTTAGTCTGCTAGATTCTTAAATTAGACCCAGGCATAAATTATACATTTATATAAAACCAAATGTTGAATTTATGGTACCATTGAGGAGGCAGTTTCAGTAGGTGACTGTTACATGTAGTCTAAACTACTTAGCATTCACGTGAAGCCACTAGGAAAAATAGTAATTAAAGAGGTGAGTTCTTGGAACAATCAATTGAGTGTTTCATAGTTAAATCTGAAAGAGTAACCTTTCACTGATGGAAATTGTGCTTACCCAAATACTAGTCTAGTGTGTTGATGGAAAAAAAAGGTCAAAGTGAGCTGATATGCCTATAGAGCAAATGTGTGGAATGCTTAGTGCTTTCCTGGCTAATGCTTTCATGATGCGTATGGTGAGAAAAGTATGCTGAATTGTCTGTTTGAATTTCATTTTGACTTGTGGTTTAATTTGCTATTCATCAAATGAATTGAATTGGTTCTAAGAAAAGCCCTTTGAGATATACCAGATATATCATTTATTTAGTGACCTTTTACCCCTTTTCCATCAGGTACTAGATAAAAAGTCATTATACAGAGCTCAGAGCTCATCAATCCAGCATGGCTGTTTTTCAAAGTTTCCGCTGAAGAATTACCTACTAGTGTCTGCTCCAAGGTCATAAAAACCCACTGACTGCTTGGAGAGTCCCTAAGGCATGGAATATGTACCTTTCAAGGAATGCATGTGTCTATCTTCCTTCCCTTTTGCAACTCTTCTTGAGGCTGATACACATACTAAACAATGCTTAGGTTGTGAGTAGTTGGTAGGTACAAAAACCCCAGTTCACCAAGGTAGATATAAGCATAATACATATTTAGCTCCTGCAATGTGTTTAACATTTAGACTTGTCTGGCATTGGGCTTAGACTGTGCCTCTGCTGAATGTTGCTCTGGAGAAGTTGTTCACTATTTAGTTGTTGTTAATAAAGAACCTAGTTTAAAGAAATAAACAGAACACCATTAAGTTTTAACCCTGTAAGTTGATCAAATATTTTTTAAAAATAATTTCAGAGTGTAGGAGTTCTGAATGAAGAGCTTCACCTCAGTAGAAAAGGCATATCTTAGAAACCCATGGACATTCTATGAGCTAAAGTCCTATGATCACTCTGTAGATTAAAACTAAATTGTCTGTACATTTTTTTTCCTTCACAGAGTGTCATTCTCTTAAGATTCTGTGGCCAACTTTTTCTTCTTTTCAAGTTTCCATCATTGCTTTTGAGTCACAACATTCTGCTTTCCACAGAAGTGGCTCAAGAACAGGGCACATCAAATATTCAGCTCTGCTCACTGAGTATATGGCTCTTGATCAATTCAAAGTCCTATATTCACAGACATGTATCATCATGGGAGAAGACTGTGACAAAGAAGCAAACAATGGAGTATGAGAGTACTGACAGTATCGAAAGGAAAAATAAAGCAGGATTAGTGGGTTAAATAACACTTTGTTAAGTTGGGTAGATCAGGAAATAAGGTCATAATTGAAATAGTGAAAAAAGTCATAGAGATAAGGGGTAAAATGTTTCAAGCAGAGAAACCACAGATGTGGAAACATATAGGCAAGCATGATCCTAGTGCATGAAACACTCCAGAAGTCAAATAAGCAAGGTGGGCTTTCTAGAGAATGCATAAGATTTCACTGAACGTTGTTAAGAGGACCTGGCTGTTGCACAGTTTTGACTTGACCTCACTTGCTTTCTAAAATATCTCTCTGGGCATTCTCAGAATACAAGTGTGAGAAAAACAGTAAAACCAGGACAGACAGATAAAAACGGAGATCAAGTGAGAGATGAAATGGCAGCAGGTTGGGCGAGGATGGCCACAGTAGTATAAGTAGAACAAAGTAGTAAAAGGCTATATATGGACTGTTGTGAACAGAAGTTGGTGAATTGGATATATGAGGTGAGAGAGAGACAAAAGTATAAACTGGCTTGAGCAGTTGTATGAATGGTGCTGTCATTAGATGGAACTCTTTGAAGGTGGACCATGTATAGAGAAGTTCATCCAAATGCTCTGTTCTGTTCCCAGTAAAGTGATGGTGCTTGTTAGACATACAAGTAGAGATGTCTTGAGGTCTATGAGTCTGAAATTTGGGGATAGAAGCCATTTCTGGAGTGGTTAAATGTGGTGGAGGATGTTGAAAATGCATTATATGCCTATATGGCATTGTTATAATGAAGACTTTTTTTATATGATTACCATATGTTAATGAAATGTAAAATGGTATGCTAATTGAAAGAGAGAATGTGAGTAAAGAGGAAAATAAATCCATAGACTGTATAGATATTATGGCTAAAATGCCTGCCTATGGTAAAGGGAGTGCATGTAACATCAGCCATCTTTGGAAGTCTATAACTGATGTGTGACTGATCTCAAAATTTCAGAAGGAACAAGAGATGGTATCACTGATGTATTTTGCCTTTTACAAACTCAAACTACTAAAATTAACTTTATGTTTATGTTAGCGTGATTAGTAATAATTTTGTTCTTAAAGGCAATGCATGCTATATTCCATCTTGTCTCTCATTCCACACAGGTGGGATGGTATATTTTTGTATTTGTTTGGTGTGAAATCATCTCCATTTTTATCATGGTATTATTATATGCTTGTCATGGGAAGCAGTGGCAAAATAGTAATGGGTACAATTCTAACTAAAATTCTCAATCTCTAATGATTCTCAGGAACAAAAATAACAAAGAGTTTCAGGCTGCCAGATAAGTGAATCAAAAGCCCATACAGAAAAGTCAATTTAGAAAGTATGATAATGACTATCTGAAAATTAAGTAGATTTGGGCCAAGAATACTTTTATTCCAGCTCTCATTGATGCTGGCAAGAAACCTTTTGAAATTTTGGGTTTTTATTTAAATAGTCTAGAATTTATTTTTGCTAAACTATCAGATTTTTTTCCCTAGAAATATTAGCTAATTAGTAATTTAAAGTGTATTTTTGGCTGTGGTCATCAGAATAAAAACAGATAGTGGTGACATCAGTACCAGTAACATTGTAAAAACATAAATTATGGTAAAAAGAAAAGATGGGGTAAGCATTTCCTAAGATTGCCTTACATAACTGTAACTGCGGTTATTACATGTTGAGGTAATCTCATATTTTCCTTTACATTTTGGTGAAACCACTGAGTCAGCTCTTGGCATATGTGCAGCACTTATGTGAGGAGAATGATTTGATGAAATTTTGTGTATTTTAGACTTGAGATGCTTAGAAAAGATTAGAGGTTTACTTATCCATTTTTTTCTACAATCTACAGTCTATAATGATAGAAACTAAAATTTGTCTGAGGATCAGTACTGAGAAATATCATCTATGTACACAACTAAGGATGACATTGCTCTGTTCTTAGTTACTTATATGGATTGCAGACAGCTTTAGACACAGTGTAGAGAGAGAGGTCAGTAATTTTCATGGCTGCACTTTATCACTAAAGGTTCTTCAAAGAATCTTGAGCAATTATAGAATTGTACTCATTCTGCAAAAGTAACCTCAGAGTATGTCATGGAGCAAAGGGCTACTTTGCAATAATAAGATCAGCTGACATAATTTCCCTGAGAAGAGATATACTTGGATCAGTAAACAGGAGGAGATAAAAGAAGGATAATAGGGGCTGGATGGATAGGTAAGTAGTTAAGGCATTTGCCTACAAAGCCACAGAACCCAGGTTTGATTTCTAGTACCCATGTAAAGCCAGACACACAAGATGGCAGGCTGGAGTTTGCTTGCAGTAGCTAGAGGCCCTGACACACCCATTCATTCTCTTTCTCTGTATCTATCTCAAACATATGTGTGTGTGTCTGTGTGTGTGTGTGTGTATGTGCATATATACATATATATATATATATATATATATGTAGATATTATATTAGAAGGATAATAGGAGAAAGAGAAGGTAGAAGAAGGGCAGGGCAACATGGGAGTTAACAAGGAAGAATTGGAAAGTGAATATAAAGAAGGAAGGAAGGGAGGAAGAAGGGCCAGGAAGATGTAATGGAGTGTTGGTGTTCTGTGCCAATACACCAGTACACCAAGGCACTGATAAATTTAAGGTATCCCTGGATACTTGTCTTATGAATTTAAAGAGTTAAAATCTGTAGATCCAAGGGTAAGACTTAGACTATATTAAATTAAGAGAAGGAAAGAGAAAACAAGGTATATAGAGCTCCTGCCTTGTGGGAGGAAGCAGGGAGCCAGAGTGTAAGTAGTGCTCCCCCTCCCATTTCAGGGGTGGGGGCTGCCACCGCAAGGACCTAGATGTTCAAACAAGGTGAAAAGCTAAAAAGAAGTCTCCTCACCTGATAAGCATCTATCTACTCATAATTTTCATGTGGTGGGCCCTTCCCTCAGCCTCAGGTGAATCTGAGAGAGAACTGATTGGATTGAGCTCTGGGACTGCTCAGGAAGATGTTAGCTATAATGATGTAAGTGTTGGGGCTGAGCTTAACCAACCACAATGCTAGGAACAGAATGCCAGGAACAGATTTAAACCTTATTTTTTTTTCTTTTTCTTTTTTTAACTTTATTTACTAGAGAGAGAGAGAGAGAGAGAGACAGAGAGAAGGAGAGAAAGAGAGTGAAAGAAAGTGAATGGGCATGTTAGGGCCTCCAGCCACTGCAATAAAACTCCAGATGCATGTGCCATCTTGTGAATCTGGCTTACATGGGTCCTGGGGAATTGAACCTAGGTGCTTTGGTTTTGCAGGCAAACACCTTAACCGCTAAGGCATCTCTCCAGCCTAGATTTAAACCTTAATTTACAATAAGGTAACTCCTTCCTAGAGTGAGGCTCAGTTTGTTTATGGCAAAACACATCTTTGTAACTCCTTTAGGCAAGAGATAAGGTAAAGCCAGATTCTTCTCTGATTTTCAGTAAAGTGGAGACTGCAAGGGATGCCTAAGAATGTTCCTGCTTTTTTTTTTTTTTAAATTTGGGAGGGGGAGGCTAAACTTCCTCTGAAGAGAGGCATGCTGGTTGGCTTTTGGAGGCTCATAGTTTAATATATAATAGTAAATGCAACAAGAATATTGACAATGGAATTCAGGCAAACTTAGATCTACTTCTTTGCTTGGTCACTTAATTAGTTATTCTTCAAATTTCTTAAATTCTGTAATCTTGGTTTTGTTTATATTCCCTTTAAAATTAAAAGGACAATGAAAACCTCACAGGAAGATTAAATCTACTAAAGTAAAATATTAAATATTTTCACTCAGTGCCTATGCAAAAGAGTAAACAGTTAAGAAATGGTAAATGGTCTAGTAAAAACTTTGTTTTATTGCAAAAAAAAAATGCACTGTGTTATAATAGAAGCACTAATTAGGGAAAACTTGTCCTGTAATTTTTAATCATTAAAAAAGGCAGATCTTTTAAATAAGAGGTTTCACTTATGAAGAATGATGGTGGCATAAAGTAACTCTTTTTGAATAAGATGGGCAGCACAATAAGAACTTAGGGCTGGGACTGAGAGATGGGTTAGTGGCTAAGTACTTGCCTGTGAAGCCTAAGGACCCCAGTTCAAGGCTTGATTCCCCAGGACTCATGTCAGCCAGATGCACAAGGGAACACATGCGTCTGGAGTTCATTTGCAGTGGCTGGAGGTCCTGGTGCCCCCATTCTCTCCCTCTCCCCGCCTCTCTCTCTCTCTGCCTCTCTCTGTGTCATTCTCAAATAAATAAATACAAATTAAAAAAAAAGAAAAGAAAAGAAAAGAAATCAGGGTACTTTGTCCATGGCAAAAGGAGTTCTTGGTGATGATAGTCAATAAGAGAAAATTCACATGTAACATAAGGTTTGCCTTACCATATTTGACTGGAAAAGGGGAGAGGCAAGTAACCACACCATACTACCAGAAGAAAAATGGAAGAATGCAGATAATTAAGAGATGACCAGGGATATCCATTAATGAGTTCATTCTAAATATAGGAACCCTCTGCTAATAGTAGAAGTTAGATGGTGCATTTAAAGTCAATTTAGGACAAAGATTTTCTTTATTTTTTTAATTTTTAAAAATTCTTTTTTTTGGTTAATTTTTATTTATTTATTTGAGAGTGATGGAGAGAGAATGAGGCAGATAGAGAGAAAGAGAATGGGCATACCAGGGCTTCCAGCCACTGCAAACAAACTCTAGAGTCATGCACCCCCTTGTGCATCTGGCTGATGTGGGTCCTGGAGAATCAAGCCTTGAACCAGGGTCCTTAGGCTTCATAGGCAAGAGCTTAACTGCTAAGCCATCTATCCAGCCCAGATTTTCTTTCTTTTAATGGGTCTAGTTAATGCAGTCAATACATTTTGACAAACTGGAGTACATAACATACCCTTTACCTAAAGCATTTGCCATTTCTCAGTGTTGTGAATATTCCACAACTTCTCTGCAGTTTTGAAGTGTGCACAAAGTTATTGTTACTGATAGCCACCCTACTATTATGCAGAACATGGCTTATTTCTGCTGGTTGAAATTTTGTTTGTGTTGGTAAGCATCTCCCTCTATTCCCTTCTCTTTAGTATTTTGTAACCACAGTTATGTTGTTATTGTTTTTTCCTTGAGATGTTACATGTGAGTATGATTATACAGTGTTTATTGTACTAGTTACTTTTCATGTTGCTGTGACACAATACCTGAAGAGAGCAACTTAAGGGAAGCTAATTTATTTGGACTCATGGCTTAATAGGAGATACTGTGTAACCATGGCTAGAAGACATAGTTTAGGGAACAGGAGGTGACCCCTCAATTGAGAATGTAGTCAGGAAGCAAAGAAAGATTAATGCTTGTGCTGTTCAGACTTTATGTTCATTTTCTTCCCCTGTTTATTCTGTCTGGGACAGTGTGTGGAATATTCACGGTGAGTCCCTTCCTCAAATAGGCCTTTTAGAAAACACATTTACAGCCTTACCCAGAGGTAAGTCTCCTAGAAGATTTTAAATACAGTCAATTTGACAATCAGGATTAACCATCATGTTTGTTCTTCTGTGTCTGGCTTTTTTCATTTAACACAATGCCCTCCAGGCTCATCCACATTGTCTCAACAGAACTTTATCTGTGCTTATGGCTGGATACTATTTATTCCATTGTGTGTGTACACCATATTTTTTTATACATCCCTCTGATATTGGAGTTTTAGGTTGGTTCCAATTCTTGGACATTGTCAATAATTCTATAATAAACATAGAAATATAGACATCTTTTTCACATTTCATTTCCTTGAATATATACCTCAGTAATGGAAATGCTGAGTCATATGATATTTCTATTTTTAATTTCTTGAAGAACCTTGATATAATTTTCCAAGGTGGCTATAGAAGTGTGCATTCCTGGGCTGGAGAGAAGGCTTAGTGGTTAATCGTTTGCCTATGAAGCCTAAGGACCCCAGTTTGAGGCCCAATTCTCCAGGACCCATGTAAGCCAGATCCACAAGGGGGTTTATGCATCTGGAGTTCATTTTCAGTGGCTAGAGGCCTGGGCATGCCCTTTCTCTCTCTATCTGCCTCTTTCTCTCTCTGTCTGTTGCTCTCAAATAAATAAATAAAATTAAACAAAGAAGTACAGATTCCTGTCAACAGTGTGCAAATGTCTTTCTTCTGGTTTGTCTTTTATCTTTTTGATAGTAGTCATTCAAGTAGTGTGAGGTTATATTTCACTGTGGTTTTGAATTGCATTTCTCAGTTAGTGATGTTGAGCAGTTTTCATATACAAATGGACATTTTTGTATGCTTTCCTTTTAGATATTTCTACTAAGATATTTGCATAATTTTAACTTATCTGCAAATTTTTCTGTTGATTCTTTACTATTCCACATATTAGCCCCTTATCAGAATTTGTTAATACATTCTGTAATCTTCCCATTCAGTAATTTATCTAGACCAGAGAACTTTAAAATGAAGGTCATGTACAGACATAATGTTGGCAAGTAACAGCAATTATATATTTATATGAATGTATAAAATATTCTTTAATATTTTTATTTATATTTATTTATTTACTTGACAGAGAAATCAGGAGAGACTGAGAATGGGCATGCCAGGGCCTCCAGCCACTGCAAACGAACTCCAGATGCATGCTTCCCCTTATGCATCTGGCTAACGTGGATCCTGGAGAATCAAACCTGGTCCTTTGCCTTTGCAGGCAAGCACTTTAACTGCTAAGCCATCACTCCAGCCCATGTATAATATATTTTATTTAGCTTATTTTTGTTTCATTTCTTTATGCTGCAAAGCAACACAGTTATTTGTGGCGAAATGTGTGGTGCTTGCTTTTTTCATGCTTTAATGACTGACCTTAATCTTTTTTCAAAACATTTTTTATTGACAACTTCCATAACTATAGACAATTAACTATAATAATTCCCTCCTCTCCTCCATGAGTTAGCTTTTCTAATTTTATTTTTTATTATTGACAACTTCCATAATTATAATAATTATAAATAATAAACTATGATAATTCCCTTCCCCCTTCACAACTCCACTTTCCATCATATCCTCTCCCCCTCTCAATCAGTCTGTCTTTTATTTTGATGCCATCATCTTTTCTTCCTCTTGTACTGGTCTTGTACAGGTAGTGCCAGGTACTGTGAGGTCATGGATATCCAGGCCATTTTGTGTTTGGAAGAGTGCATTGGAAGGAGCCCAACCCTTCCTTTGACTGTTACATTCTTCCTGCCACCTCTTCTGCAATGGACCCTGAGCCTTGGGAGATGTGATAGAGATGTTTCAGTGCTGAACATTCTTCTTCTCAGCACTGTGGTGCTTTTGAATATGTTTTAAATGTTTTTCTTTAACCATGGATAGAATAGCAGGCGTTCCTTATATAAAATTATAAGAACATCATGGATAGCATCAACAGAACTAAAGAAAATGTATCTGACATATTTGTGCATATCTTTTTTTCTGTTCATATTACAGTAAATTGGAAAATGCCAAAGACAAGAAAGCTGAGGGCTCTTACATTTCCTTTGATTTTATTTGCATTGCTAAATGAAACAGGACACAAAAGCCAGACTGTTTCTCATGTGCTGTTTCCTGCCAATGAGCACATGTGGTCAAGAAGCTTATTTCAGAACCTCCTGAAAATAAATCACACGATATAGATTTTCCCCCTAGAGAAAAATAGGAAATTTTAAAAGAGTGGAAATTTACTGAAATTTATATTTGCCCCTTCATGAAAATCCTGACCCTTTTCCAAGAAAAAGAAACCATACATAGCTGAAGAGAGTGTTATCAAGTCAAGGAGTCTAGAAATGCTTGAACTGGTGGGTTGTTCAGAGCAAGGCTACTTCTGTTGACTTGATCTAACCTATTCCTGAACTCTGACATTTTGCTAATGTTTTGAAGCCAATTGTGGTGAACATAGCAGCTGCTCCATTCCCATTTTGTGTGCAACTGTGTAAAAGCTGACATTGTTTCTATAAAACTCTGAATTTTAACTCCCATGTGAACACTAATGACCTGTGTGGTACACATGAGTGATGTCTCCTGCATAGCTTAAAGGTCGTATTCTTCCAATAGTGGACTTATTTTTACTCATGAAAAGGTCCTGATGGAAGAAAAGTCTTGGCCCAATGTGTCCGTATGGAGTTCACACAGAGTTTCTCCATCCAAGATCCAGCTTGATGAACCTGCTGCAGCCAGGGGCACTTTGCTTTAACCATCAGCACACAGTGGTGTCAGAAGCTCACACAATGCTCTTGACAGAAATCTTGCTCTATTAAAGGCTCCCTAATAATTTCATAGCAATATCTTCAAATCTATAGCTTTTTTTAAAAAAATTAGAAATGGAGCAACATATATTGCTTTTACTATGTCAACATTGTGATTTTCTAGTGAAAACCTCTTCATGTACTTCACTGAAGTGGGGGAAGAAACTTCACTTTGTGTTTTCACTTGTGTTCACTTTGTGAACAAAGGAGAGCTGAATTGTAGGACAATTTGAGAGAGGTTTATACTTGTGGCAAAACTTTCTTATGAATGTTAGGCTTAAAGATGGGGTCTAGCATTTTCAGTTTCTTGTAATTACAGATTTTCTGGCTTGGTAAAGAAGCTCTAAAAACACCTGCCATTATGATGGATAAAACTATAGGTAGAAACATGTGACATTTCTTGCTGGAAGAGAAACATCAGAGAGATCACACATAGGACTAAATGAGACATCTCAGTCCCCTTGGAAGTTTCTTCAACATCTAGAAGCATGGTAGAACTCTTAAAGGTCAAGTCTTAGACTAAAACTAAAAGAAGGATTCAAATGTCTATCCTTGCTGACAAAGACTGCATTGTGAATGCCAGCATTACAAAACAAGTTCATTTCATTTGAACATGAGGAATTTGGTAGAATTTGAATTCAACTTAAGATGTCTTAGAGAAATCCAAACTATCTCCATGAGAGTCGTTCTGCTCCCAATGGAAATTTAATTGGGTTTTCTATTAAAGCCACGAGTTACAACTTTGAACACATACAATTATTGAAATGAACCCCAAATTGATGGACTACTAAAAATGGCAACAATATTTTCACATAAAATACTTCTATAAATTTTCACTTCTAAGCCAAATGACAGTTCCAACTCATTGAAATATATTTTAAATAGAAATAATGTCTTCTTTTTTTGTGTGTGATTGTGTGGTTTTGGATTTATTGCTTATTTCTGGAAGCAGTCATCAATTTTTATGAGAAAAGTGAGACACAAGCCCTTTCTAATATATAAGGACAAATGCAAAGGAGATATATACACACATACCATTTTTCAGAGAGTTAAAGCTCTCCCCATTTATTTATGGTTTCTTTTTCTAGGCATAGTGTCAAAACTTTCATGAAGGAGCAAATATAAGTTTTAGTAAATTTCTGCCCTTTTAATATTTGCTGTTTTTTCTGGGGAACAAATCTATATTTTGTGGTTTATTTTCAGACATCTCAGAAATAATCTTTCTTAACTATTGCAGGAAATAGCACATGAGATATAGCCTGGCTTTTGTGTACCATTACATGTAGCAATGCCCATACAGTCAAGAGAAATGAAAGAACCCTCAGCTTTATTTTCATGAAAATTTACATGTGTTTTATTCTACTTTTTAAAACTGCTACAGCAAATACCTTACAGAGTATTTATGAAGAAGCAACATGATCAAGGTGCCAGTGTCTGGTCTCTGGTCGGTCCCTTTGCCTCATACTCACTGGCAGAAGGTGGAAGTTCTAGGCAGTAAGCTAGCCTGACTGCATAGTAAAGTCTCTTTTATTAAGGTCCTTAAGCCTATGAATAAGGAAACAATAGTCACAGCTTCATCACTTTTTCAAGGGCTTACTTCCTCACATTATCACAATAACAATGCCACACACAGCAGTGGCTTTTACTTAAGCTATCGCCAGAAGTTCATCATACTCTTCAAAAGGTCTAAGATATCTTCTATTCCTTATTTGTAAAATGAAGACTATTCCCTAATAAGGGATTATAGAAGCAATTGACTACTCTACCCATCACTTCATTAAAGCCCTCCTAATTCTGTGCCCCTGTACTTACATAGTAAGCAATTTTGTTTTCATCATGTACGTCAGATATAATCTACATGCAAAGGTGACTTCACGTGTGGATGGCTGGAATATGTGATATATGAGACACTGTGAGTTGGTATAGATGACAGGCACTATGTGGGATTTTTAAACTGTAAATTAGCCATTAAATATTCACCATTTGACCACAAAGATACTTGAATTTTCACCGCTGAAGTGGAAGTTTGTTGCAAACAGTACTTAAATTTATTTGATCACTGACCACTAAACTTTTGAATATCCCTTCTTATAATTATTTTCTATATCTTTTCTGTGCTTTTACATATACTTTTTACATAACAAAATAGTAATTAAAATAACAAAGAATAAATAAACTCGCTGGAGTTATTTTGGAGACTATGGAAATTACAAAAGCCTAATAATTGCCTCACTCATTAGACAGAATGGTTTAAATACAGTTCTAGCTGCATGTCTGTAGGTTTATCCTGGTAGAGACACAGTTTTAATGATGTGCCATGTTTCCAAGATCAGCATGTCACTTTCTAATAGCAAGAACAAGGTCTATGTGGCAGTAATTGTCTTAGACTATAATTGTACTGATGGGTCATTGATCTTAAAGAAATCTAACCAGACCCTTACCAACAGTCTGCAATGACTCTGAAAGCTGTTAGTATCACTGTTGGGTAAATACTCATCCCAAGCCTTTATTTGTTATTACAAATGATAAAATAAATAGTACATATTTCCCAAAGCTTATAATTATATGTATTTACACAGTAGTTCAAAATAATAGAGTCCTTGGAGAAGTTGTGTTTTATATCATTCAGATAAAGTGAACACTCTGTCCTCTGTTGAGCTCACAGGTAAAAATCAGAACTTCTATTTTTGGCGCTATGGATGACAACTGTTCTCCCCCTCTGAGTGAACAAGTCATATAACCTTTTCTTGCTTCACTATTGTTAATATACACTGAGACAAGTCTATTTATATAATCCCACCAAAATTAATGTTAAGCTATAAGTTGTCATTTCTTAAATCAGCTTTTCATTATTTCCAACAAGAGTTTTTGTATATAAAGGAAATGAAATTACCATCATTTGTTGTTCAAATCTATGCAAAAGCTATTTCCTTTTCCCTTATTTTCTTTCCTCCATTCTTCCTGTTTTTCTCCCCTCTCACAAGGAAATATACAAGAACTAAAGCTGAAAATTGGCATCTTCTCCTTGCTTTCCATTTTACATAGACTGAATATGTATTTTTTTCTAAAGTGTATTTTAATTTTATTTGTTTAGAATACTATAAAAAGATAACATATATATGAAATCTTCAGAGCTCAAGAGTTTGTTAAATAGTTTATTTTTAAGATTCAGGGTTTTTTTTGTGTGTATATGCTGTTGTAGTCTACTTCTTTGGACTGCTGGTCGAAATTCCATTGTGGGACTGTTATACATTATTAATTTATTGTCCCATTGGCAGGCATTTAATTTATATGAAGTTTTTCACTGTTTGGAGTAGTACTACAGTTGACATGCTTGTGGTCCCATTCAATGATCATCTCTTCAGTCCACAGGCAGATGTGGCATTTCTGGGTCATAAAGTCTAAAAGTGGTTGAAATTATAGAGACAGTAATAAGCAATTTTCAAATGGTGTGGTCTTACTTCACATGTTGTAATAGTTACCTTCTCTTTGCTGTTAAAGAATACCTGACTAAAAGCAGCATATGGAAGGAAAAATTTTATTTTGCCTTATCCTCTCAAGGGGAACTTTTATCATTGCATGGCAGAAGAGAACAGAATCTAGGCATCAAATCCTGCCACAGCTGCTAAGTAGTAGCAGCAATGCTGAGATAGCTCTGGCAAGGCTCCTGCCCCAAGTGACACACATCCTCCAGTAAGGCTCTACCTCTCAAACTGCCATCCTCTGGAGATCGAGTTGAGGCTTAATCATAAACTCAAGAGGCTATGGGGGACATTTCACATTCAAACCACTACACATGCTAACAAAAAACATAAGTTGTGTTACTTCCAGCTCTTAGTGTGGTAGGAGACATTGGGAACCTCATCTATTGAGTGTGGTAAAGTGATATCACATTGCAGTTGCCATTTGCACAACTTCTTTTTTTTTTTTTTTTTTCCTTAGGTTTTTGCTATAGCCCAGGCTGACTTAGAATTCACTATGTAGTCTCAGACTGGTCTCGAACTCACAGCAATCCTCCTACCTATGCCTCCCCTCAGTGCTGGGATTAAAGGTGTGCACTACCACACCCAGCTCATTTGCACAACTTTCATCATGAACACATCTTCTTATAATTATTGACCCTATGTGTTTTTTTTTCTGTGAATTTTAAATTTTCTATTTACTCATGCTTTTACAAATATTTTAATTCATTATTAGTAATTATTTATAACTAGTGGGTAAAATGGTCATATTCTTATTATTCTGTAGATGTCAAGTGTTTCTCAAAGGTATGTGTAATTTAAGGATTGGGCACAGTGATGGTGCTTTTGGTATCTGGAGGAACCTTTAAGAGGTGGGGCGGGTGGAGTAAGTGACATTACTAGGGATGGTGATTCTCTGAAGGAGTTAATAGGTCTTCTTCCTTTCTCTCTGTATCCTAACTACCAGATGGTGAGCAACAGTGTTCTTTCCTGTGCTCCCCACAATGGTGAATTGCCCAGTCATAGGCTGAAAACAGACGAGTGTACCAACCACAAACTGAAACCTTTGTAATAGTGAGGCAAAATAAATCTTTCCTCCTTTTGACTTGATGTCAAGCATTTTATCACAGTAACAAAAGCCTATCTAATATTTCTTTGCTCCATGACTTATCATAAAGGTACCTTTAACAAATAAAATTCTTAAATTTCCATATTCACTTTTTTTTGTTGTTGTTTTTGTTTTTGTTTTTCAAGGAAGGGTTTCTCTCTACCTCAGGCTGACCTGGAATTCACTATGTTGTCTTAGGGTGGCCTTGAACTCATGGTGACTCTCCTACCTCTTCCTCCCAAGTGCTGGGATTAAAGGCATGCACCACAATGTCTGGCATCATATTCACTTTTTAAATAAGTTGCTTTTGAGAAATTTCACTGAATAAATAGTTTCCAATCATAAAGCTCAAAAAATACCTCTATATTTTATAAAATTAAACATTCAATTTTTCAAATATATGCTTCTGTACTTTATTTTTGTATATGTATTTTGTATATGTATATAGATCCAAGTTTAGCTTTTCCTTACAGCTGCATTTAGTGAATAACCCACATATTATTTTAATCTTTATGTATATATAATATATAAACATAATTCTTTTAATATTTGTATATATAAAATAATATACAAATAATATATATATATAACTATATAATATATAGCACAAATCATACTATATATTTATGTGGATAAATCTGTTACTAGGTTCTTGTTTGGAAGAACTAAAGTGATGATTATGGAAAGATGGCACCTACTTTGAATTCTAGCTGGTATTGACCCAAGCTTTTATTTCAGTGAAAGGTTGGCATGTGTGCATGTATGGATCATTGAACAATAATGCACCTGTACTGTGGAGAAAAGATTGTGATGAATCTAATTCAATCTTTTACACTTGAGGCACAATAGATTTCAGCCTAATTTATTTATTTGAGAGAGTGGGAGTGAGAGAGCAAGAGAGAGAGAGAGATAGAGAGAGAATGGGCATATCAGGGCCTCTAATTACTTAAAATGAACTCCAGACTCATATGCCATTATTATTATCTGG
Organism: Jaculus jaculus; assembly: GCF_020740685.1. Taxonomy (NCBI): domain Eukaryota; kingdom Metazoa; phylum Chordata; class Mammalia; order Rodentia; family Dipodidae; genus Jaculus; species Jaculus jaculus. Next base: position 124,321,569 of record NC_059107.1, on the reverse strand, counting down.
ATTACAGGGCTAAATGTAATATTTTACATACTTACTCAGATTTCTAACAGAGAACGTAAAAATGTGATATGAATCATTAAACTGTCTTTAATAAAGATTTTTGACATTTCCTGAAAATGTCAGCCCTTTCTGGAATAACTTAGTGTTTTCCATACTAAACTTTAGCAAATGCATTGGGATCAACCTCAAATATGTGGATCTACTCAAATGTGCACACAGTTATTTCCTGAGTAGGTTAGCACCAGGGTCAGTGATGCAAACCATTTCCAGCCATTAGCCACACTGTGAAGGAGAAAGCTTGTTTTTTGGCAAAGAAGAAATAATGTGTTACAAGTTTCTTGCCTTGAAATATCTTTCTTGTCCTACCGATGTCAACTGGTTGACAATATAAGATATCCCCAAATAATTATTAAGCCTGATATTTGAAAATGTTTTCCTTCCTTCCTTCCTTCATTCCTTCTTTCCTTTCTTTTTTCTTTTCTTGTATTTTCTATTTTTAGATGGAAAAGATTAAGCACAGGGCCACTTGCAAGTGAGGCAAGGAGCATCTCACTGAGCTAGTTACCAGCCCTACTCATAGCATTTTGAACTGTCTTTTCTCCACCCTGTTTTTCCTTATAGGTCAACAGTAAGACACTCGCGCGTTGACCTACTGTGTAAAATCCAACTCCAAAGACCTTGCTACCCATTCCCTACTTGCTAGCCTATAAAGGTGCAGTCAACAGCAAGAATACCTGTTCTAGCCCATAGACACCTCAGTTTTGCAGAGCATCTTCCCAAGGATTGCAGGAAATATAGAAACAAAAAAAAAACATAAAAATAAGTAACTAACCAACAAATAACAACAAGAACAACAAAAAGAAACAAACAAAAAGCAGACAACTTACCTTATAGTTCTTGGGTATGTGACTTGAAACCATCAGAAACATAGCTGCTTCCTCTCTACAGGCTTGGTTCTGGAAAGAAGAGTCAAGGAACAAGTGACAGAGCTACCCTGGAGAGCTGGATAACTAACAGAAGCATAACCTTGGGGACAGCAGACAGACATGTCAAGAAAAGAAAGAGGGATTCATCTTTCGAGAATACCTAGTAGAATAATAGATTTTTTTTTTTATTTCAATGACTCCTTGACATCATTTTCTTTGTACATTTGCATTGCAGAGTCTTCAGGCCTTTCCCACCTGGGATCTCAGCAAGCATGCAGTATTAAAAGACAACAGCCCCATGTACCAACTTCTGGTGCATGTGTTTGGCACTCATTTGCAGTTCCTAGAGGCCTAGGCATACCCATTCTCTATCTGCCTCTCTCTCTCTCTCTTCTTCTTCTTCTTTCTCTCTCTCTCTCTCAAATAAATAAATAAACATAAAAAATATAATAAATAAAAAATTTCTTAGTATCATTAAATTGTGTTGCTTATGAGACAGAATGGAAAGAACTGGAGTTGCTGGACAACTTTCCCCCAAAGAGCTAGAAAATATTTCCTTCCTCCAAATGTGATAAAGACTGTTGGAGAGCTGGAAAGATGAAACAGTGTTTAGTAGAGTTTGCTTGAAAATTTTTCTGGCTGGGTACAATTCCCAAGGCACTTACATTAAGATAGATGCAAAAAGTGGTGCAAATGTCCGGTGTTGTTTTGTAGTAGCAAGAGAATCCTCCCCCCCATACACATGGTAAAAGTAAACAAGTCAAGATATTGTCAATCATATTTCTGTGAAGATATAAAAAGCCAAATGATAAAACTGGACAAAATGCAAAAGTTAAAAAAAATTATGGACACATCATAATAACTTAAAAGAAATTCTCAGCTGGGCATGGTGGCATATGCCTTTAATCCTAACACTCAGGAGGCTGAGTTATGGGGATCTCTGTGAGTTAGAGTCCTGCCTGAGGCTACAAAGTGAATTCCAGGTCAGTCTGGGTTAGAGGAAAATCCTACTTCAAAAACAAACAAACAAACAAACAAGAAATTCTCAACATGGGCTGAGGAGTTGGATCAGTGGTTGAATGTGTTTACTTGTAAAGCCTATTGGCCTGGTTTTAGTTCCTCAGTACCCACATAAAACCAGATGTACAAAGTGATACATGTGTTTGGATTTTGTTTCCTTTGGCAAGAACCCCCATTTCTCTTTCAAATAAATAAATGAATAGCCAGGTGTGGTGGTGCACGCCTTTAATTCCAGCACTCAGGAGGCAGAGGTAGGAGGATCACCATGAGTTTGAGGCCAACCTGAGATTACATAGTGAATTTCAGGTCAGCCTGGGCTAGAGTGAGAACCAACCTTGAAAAAAAAACCAAAATAAATATATTACTAAATGAATAAGTAAATAAATTTTCAACCATAAATATTCTAAATATGTAAAGATAGTCCTATGAGAGGACAATGAGTTATTAATTACTATATTTGAAGAGTTGTAATTATGAGTGTAATTAATATCTCCCTGTTGATATTTCATGCAAAATACCTTGTCAAGCAAAGGCAATTATTCAAACAATAGTTAAAAAGAAGAGATCCATTTATAATATTCATTTGACTTAATTAATTTTGGTGCGGTATTGCAGCTGAGGGAGACATTTTTTTCTTGATCTCCATGACTTTAGGGCGGAAAGTAATAAATAGAAACACCGATCATACTTGATATCTAAACTGTTGTCTTAGGAAAGATAAACTTGGGTAATAATCTCCATAAAAGACAACTTGATAACAAAATGAAAATGAAATAATTATGAAAATGAAATTATTAAAATAAATACATTGTTCCAATTATAGCTTTAAAATATTCCCAGTGCCAGATTTAATTTAAGAATCCAGAAGCATCCATGCATTGTTCATGTAACTCTGCAGTGTATTGTTCTCACCTAGAATTCTTGCATAACAAGTGATGAACTCTTAAACTACATCTCTAAAATCAATCCCAGTGTTCATTCTATCTCTAGTTTCATTGGTTAAATGACTGTAGTGACCACGTAGTGAAAAAAATAATTTAAATATGAATTATTATGTTTATATCTTACAAGATATTTTCATTATATAAAATGTTTAGAACCAGTTCCACTTTTCTTCTTATTGAAGTCTCAGTGATGAAAAAAGTTTACAGCTGGGTATTATTAAGGTTCTACAAAGATTTTAGTCGTCATATATTTACATTTACTTTTTTTATGGTTTATTTTTATTTATTTATTTGAGAGTGACAGAGAGAGAATGAGGCAGAGAGAGAGAGAGAGAATGGGTGTGCCAGGGCTTCTAGCTACTGCAGACGAATTCCAGATGCATGCGCCCCCTTGTGCATCTGGCTAACGTGGGTCCTGGGGAATCGAGCCTCGAACTGGGGTCCTTAGGCTTCACAGGCAAGTACTTAACCACTAAGCCGTCTCTCCAGCCCTACATTTACTTTTGAAAGATGATTTACAATGCATGACTTTATTCATAAGTCAATCATCTATATAGATATTTTGTTTATTCTATTAAAAGAATATATTTATAACATTGTCCTTTCCCATAATGGCTATAAAACCATTTATTGAATTCTATTTCCATTTAAAATTATTTATTCATATACATGCTCATATAGATGTTTTATTGTGCATATGTGTGTGAGTGTGCACATGCTATCACATACATATGGAGGTCAGACACACTTCCTTTCTTTCACCTTCTTTTGAAGGTGTTGATTTATCTCAGCTGCTCATGGGCTTCAGTTTTGTGTCCTGGCTCTGTCTTGCATTGCTGTTACATTTTGTGATTAAAGACATGCATGCCCCTTTGCAACAGGATTTACCCGAGTGTTGAGGAGAATTGAACTCATTTTCTACAGGCTTTTACCTGTAGAGCCTTCACCTCAGCTTCAGTGAATTCTTGGTCTAGATATTCACATTGGCACCTTAAAAAAAAAAAAGAGATGAGCCGGGGGTGGTGGCACACTCCTTTAATCCCAGCACTCGGGAGGCAGAGGTAGGAGGATCACTGTGAGTTTGAGACCACCCTGAGACTACATAGTGAATTCCAGGTCAGCCTGGACCAGAGTGAGACACTACCTTGAAAAAACAAAAAGAAGCCGGGCGTGGTGGCGCACGCCTTTAATCCCAGCACTCGGGAGGCAGAGGTAGGAGGATTGCCATGAGTTCAAGGCCACCCTGAGATGACAGAGTTAATTCCAGGTCAGCCAGGACCAGAGTGAGACCCTACCTCAAAAAACCAAAAAAAAAAAAAAAAAAGAAAAAAAGGAGATGAAAGGATTATTTACATGAAATGGCTAATTTAAATAGAAGAAACTATTTAATTGGATTTGAAAGCATTTACATTGTAACCAAGTTTGTCGATCTGCTCTCATCATAAATAAATAAACCTTATTACTTTAATTTTTAATTTTATTAATATTTTTATTTATTTGCAAGGAGAGAGCGAGAGAGAGAGGGACACACACACACACACACACACACACACACACACACACAGAGAGAATGGGCATGTCAGGGCCTCTACCTACTGCAAACAAAATCCAGATGCATGTGCCCTTTTGTGCATCTGGCTTTCCATGGGTACTGATAAGAACTTTTAAATATATTATTTCAGACACCGCTTTTCTTTTATTATTATTATTTTTTATTTTTTACTCATTGAATACAGTCAAATTGTTACCATTTTAATCCTCCTCCCTGTCCTCCCCCCTCTACAGGGTCCCACCTTATTGGGTTATATAGGTCATGCATTGTGGAGTTAGCCTTCAGTTTTGGATAAGAGGAAATGTTTCTGTGTGTCATGACCCAATGTGTGGCTCTGACAATCTTTCTGCTCCCTCTTCTGCAAATTTTCCTGAGCCACTTTAGGTATGCTTCAGTGGAGATCTTGGGAGCCTCTGTGTCTCTGGATAGCTGGTTTGGTAGGGGTGGATTGTTCAGTGTCTGTCTCCTTCACCATTGTGCTGCTTTCTGGTTTGCCAAGAAAACAGCATTCTTGCATGTTTCCCCAATTATTCTTAGTTTCAGCTGGGGCCCTTTTGAGGTATGACGGGTTGGTTCTCTCCTTAGTTCTGCATCCATCTCAAAAAGAGACACAAATTCTCTACTGGATAGTAAAGTAGCACCAAATAAATGTGGTAACCACTATTTTTTAGAGAGAGCAATTGAAAGTGGGCTAAACTTTGAATATGGTTCTGACTTGTTTCCCAGCTCCAGATATAGTACCCATCCTACTGGGCTGATCAGTTAGCCAAATTGAGAGCACTTAATTTCCCACCATGGCTGTGTGTCACCACTGCACTTGTGAGAGCATCATGTCACGTTGCTTGCTGCTAAGTAGGTTAGACCATGCGTTGCTTGAACGGATATTGGTCATTATCTCCAAGTCTGTCACATAGCACCTTCCAGCTAACTGTCTGAGCATTGACACACTTCCTGCTTCCAGCCATGTCACTCCATGTTAAGTGCCAACAGTGTATGGTGTCTTAAACAGTAGGGTCACTAACCTAGGGTGGGTCACCAACCACTCTGACATAAATATGACTTCTTTTGGGAAACCTTGAGGGATCTCTTATCAAAAGCTCATTGTGGATGCTACCCACCTGATGGTACAGGGAGTTACAGGTCAGCACCTAAGTAGAGAAGGAAGAAAAAGATAAGTGACATAAAAGAAATTCAGAGATGAGAGAGAAGGGGTGGGGGGAGAGATGGAGAGAGAGAGAGAAACAGAAACAGGAGGAGATAAAAGTCAGTTTTTGTCATGCCCTCTCCAGGGCCTTGTGAGTCAGGTGTTCTTTTTAAGAGCCTGGTGAAGGTTCAACCATTTAGTCTGTCTTTTAGGATGTAGAGTTTTATGGTACCATTGCCATTTGGTCCAATTTTTTGTCCCTTATTCCTTCCTTTACCCTCCCCTCACTCCCTACCCTCCCTATTGTCTGGTCCTTGAGATGCTTCCTAGGTATATCAGCAACTTGGGTAGATTCAGGTTAGGAGCTATAGATGAGTGAGACTATGCAGTGATTATCTTTCTGTGATTGGATGAGTTCACTGAGAATGATCTTTTGCAAGTTTGACCATTTTTCTTCAAATTTCATTGTGTCATTTTTCCTTATTGCTGTGTAGAATTCCATTATGTACATATACCACATCTTAGTTATCCATTCATCTAATGATGGACATCTGGGTTGGTTACAGCTCTTGGCTATTATGAATTGAGCAGTTATAAACATGGTTGAGCAAATATCTCTGAAGTGAGGCTTGGAGCTTTTAGGGTACATGCCCAGTAAGGAAATAACTGGATCTGTTGGTAATACTATTGTCAGCTTTTTTAGGAGTCTCCATATTGCTTTCCAAAGTGGTTCCTATTTCTCCATATCCTCACCAGCATTTATTTTCATTTGATTTTTTGATGTTTGCTATCCTTACTGGGGTAAGGTGGAATCTCATTGTTGTTTTAATTTGCACTTCCCTAATGATTAGGGATGATGACCATTTTTGTAAGTGTGTGTTTGCCATTTGTATTTCTTTGTGAACTCCCTGTCAAGTTCTTTGCCCCATTTTGTGAGTGGGTTATTTGACTTTTTATTGTTTAGGTTTTTGAGTTCTTTGTAGATTCTAGAGATTAGGCCTCTGTCAGTTGGATATTCAGCAAATATTTTCTCCCATTCTGAAGGTAATCTTTATATGAGTCACAAAGCCTGACTCTATATATTTAGGAAGATTGACATAATCCCTTGCATGATATCAGATCACAGTGCTATATTGGTAGAAATTAACAACAAAAGACCCACCAAGAATGCCATCAGCTCCTGGAAACTGAATTGCACCCTTTTAAACAATAAATGGGCAGTGGATGAAATAAAATATGAAATTGAAAAATCTCCAGAAATGTATGACAATGAAAACACATCATACCAAAACTTATGGGACACAATGAAGGCAGTCCTCAGGGGAATATTCATAGCGTTAAATGCCTTCATAACAAAGACAGAGAGATTCCCAAATCAAACACCTAACCACCCACCTAAAGACACTGGAAAATCAAGAAGAACCCAACCGCAAAAGCTCCAGAAGGATAAAAATAATTAAGATCAGAGCAGAAATTAATGAGTTGGTAACTAAGAAAACAATGAAGAAAATCGATGAAGCAAAGTTGTTTTTTTTGAAAAAAATAAATAAGATTGGCAAACCTCTGGCCAACTTGATCAAGTGGAAAAAAAGAGGTGCTTCAAATTAACAAAATCACAAATGGAAAAGGAGAGATCACAACAGACACAAGTGAAGTTGGGAGAATCATCAAGTCTTACTTCAAAAACCTCTGCTCCACAAAATTGGAAAATATGGAGGAAATTAATAAATTCCTAGAAACATACAATCTACCAAAGCTAAACTCAGAGCAGATTAATATCCTAAACAAACCTATAACACCAACTGAGATTGAAAAGATAATAAAAATCAAAACCTCCCCAAAAGGAAGAGTCCAGGACCAGATGGCTTCTCAGCTGAATTCTATTAAACTTTCATGAAAGAACTGAAACCAATCTTTCTCAAACTGTGCCAAGCAACTGGAGAACAGGGAAAGCACCCCAACTCCTTCTATGAAGCCATTGTCACCCTAATACCAAAACCAGGCAGAGATGCCACAAGAAAAGAAAACTACAGTCCTATTAGCTTGATGAACTTAGATGCAAAGATCCTGAACAAAATCCTCACAAACCGAATCCAACAACACATCAAATCCATTATCCACTTTGACCAAGTGGGACTCATTCCAGGAACACGGTTGGTTCAACATATGGAAATCTGTCAATGTCATACCCTACATAAACAAGGTTAAACACAAAAAACACATAATCATTTTGATACAAGCAGAAAAGGCCTTTGACAAAATACAACATCACTTCATGATCAAAACATTGGAGAGAATAGGCATGGTTAGTTTATATCGTAACATAATGTATACTATATATCAAGCTCCTACAGCCTAAATAATACTTAATGTAGAGAGACTGAAGGAACTCCCATTGAGATCAGGAGCAAGACAGGGGTGCCCACTCTCACCTCTGCTCTTCAATGTAGTAGTGGAAATCCTAGCTCAAGCAATACGACAGGGGAAATAAATAAAATGTATACCATTTGGAAAGGAAAAAATTAAGTTAGCACTATGTGCAGATGACATGATTCTAGATGTGAGAGACCTGAGAGCCTCCATTCCAGAGCTCTTAAAGGTGATAAACTCATTCAGCAAAGTAGCAGGATACAAAGTCAGTGCAAAAAAATCAGTAGCCTCTCTGTATATGAGTGATAAAGATACAGAGAAAGAAATAAGTGGCATTGTCCCATTTCCCATGGCAGCATCAACAACAAAAATACCTTGGAATAATATTAACCAAGGAAGTGAAAGATATATACAGTAAAAATATAAAAATACTCAAGAAATTGAGGAGGATGTGAGAAAATGGAAAGACCTCCCATGATCCTGGATAGGCAGAATTAACATTGTGAAAATGGCAATCCTACCAAAGGCAATATACAGATTTAATGGAATTCCAGTCAATATCCCAACATCTTTCTTCACAGAGATAGAAAAAAAAATGAGGGCTGGAGAGATGGCTTAGCAGTTAAGCACTTTCCTGTCAAGCCTAAGGACCCTGGTTCAAGGCTTGATTCCATAGGACCCATGTTAGCCAGATGCACAAGAGGCGCATGTGTCTGGAGGTCCTTTGCAGTGGCTAGAGGCCCTGGCGTACCCATTCTATATCTATCTATCTGCCTCTTCCTCTGTCTGTCACTCTCAAATAAACGAATTAATTAATTAATTTAAAAAAAGAAAGAAATGATGTCAAAATTCATATGGAAAAGCATAAGGCCTCAGATATCCAAGCATATCCTCAGCAAAAGAAACACCTCTGGAGGAATCACCATATCCGATCTAAACTATATTACAAAGTCATAATAATAAAAACAGCATGCCACTGGCATAAAAACAAGATTATAGACCAATGGAATAGAATCAAGGACCTGGAGTTTGGGGCAAATAACTACAGCTACTTGATATTTGACAAAGGCTCTAACAATATATGCTGGAAAAAAGACATTATCTTCAAAAGAATTGTGCTGGACAAACTGGATAAGCATATGTAGGAAATTGAAACTTGATTCACACATCTCATCAAGCACAACAATCAAGTCCAAATGGATCAAAGACCTCAATATAACACCAGAAACTTGGCTACTACTGGAAAAAACTTTAGGAGAAACATTCCATGATATAGGAATGGGAAAAGACTTCCTGAACAAAACCCTATTAGCACAGGATCTTAAACAATCACTCAACCAATGGGATCTCATGAAGCTGAAGAGTTTCTTCACAGACAAGCATACTATAAGCAGAGCCATACACGACTTTTCAATATACATTAGTTCAGCTAAATGTAGCAGGTAGTTAGAAAGTAAATTTAGTAGAGGCTATATGCTATACCCAAGAGTCCTTTCCTGATTCCCACTCTTCTCTGTCAACTCTCCTTTGACATGACCTTTGGAGGCAAAAACATTACTGGTCCTTGCAGCTTTCACCTCCTCTGTCCTCTAGTGTGGCTGCAAGTGCAAAGCAAGTACTTGAAACTCCAGCTCACTCTTGGTGCTCTCAGCCTTAATTTTGAATCTGATATTGATTCTATCAAAATGCAGCAAATTCTGACTTTATATTCTTGGAGCTTAAATCACTTCTTTGTAATTTTTTTCCCCATTTGTTGTAAAATTTTAGATGTATCTCTTTTAAGGTGTATAAATAATACCTTAGGCTACTTACTTGTTAAATCATAAAAACATATTGCATGTGTTGTTTTTCAGTGCAGAGGTAAGCTAGACCCAATATTTATTGAGGGGAAATATTCCTAGAATAATGCAATAAAGACATTTCTACTTGAAATGACATGCTAATTTCCTGTTTGCAGCTAGCAAGTGGAGGATGAGCATTTTGTGATATGCATGACTCAGCAATTTGTAGCCTGCTGATAGCTAGATCAAGAAGCTTCCTCTTGATTACATTTTCCTTGACAAGAGACTCTGTCATCCTTGTCTTCCTCAATAAAACTTAAAGATCATTACCAAACACAGTGATGTTTGTGAGGATATCTGTATTGTGATTTTATTTTGGAATATTTTCTAGCCTCCTGTGGTAGTTTGAATGGATGTCCCCCAGTACATTCCGGAATTTATTAAAGCCTGTAATTTAGATCTCCAGCCACTTGGCTAGAGGAATGTCACTGTGGGAAGATCCTAGGGTCAAGCCTTATGGTGGATAAGGATAGGATTTGAATTCCAGCTAATGATATGCAAAGTGCTGAAGTTCTCTCATGCACCTGGAGTGTGCTTGATAATGGTAATGGTGGTGGTTTTTCATCTCTGCATGGGCCTGTGAAAGTGGGCCAACTTCTTCTGCCATTATGAAACTTCCCTTCTATCTGTAAACTTCAATACATCCTGTCCTCCATAACTGTGCCTGATCTGGAAGTTAATCCCAGCAACATAAAGCTGTCTGGTTTTGGAATATTTTTGAACACTCTCTGCTTGCCGTAATTCTCCATGGTTGCTGTTTATCTTCTAGCAATGCACAGGACTTTCCCACTCTCCATGGCATCAGTTCAGATGGGACTGGCACAATTCACTTGTTATTTAAGGGTGCTTAAGTATACTTCATTACTAATACTTCTGAAACATCACAAGAGTACCAAATAAGATCATCCTTTGCACATTATAAAGAAACCCTTTATTGTTGTAGCCATCTTTGATTTTATTTTAAAGATTAGAGGTTTAGAATTTAAGAGAAGAAAGGAAGACAGAGCTTTTGCACAAGGGGAAGCATGAGCAGGATTCAGGAAAATGGGGAATATAGCCCCTAGAGACCCAGACTGGAGTCTGTCTGTGACTATACTGATTAAGGGAAGGAAAGAGGAAAGGCTACCAAGAGCTCCTGCTCATAAGAAGACAGGAGCAGAGTAAAGTCCCAATCTGAATATTTATTATTATAATTGATTGGCAGTGCCTCCAGGGAGGCTGAGCATTTTCTAGTATGTACAGAGGTAGCAAATGTACTACATGTTGGACTGAATTTCCCTTAACGTATCCTGTTTCACTTTGTACATTTATCTCAGAAAGGGCACACTACGTAGAGGTCCTACAGAGACCCAAGGTCCATTAGAAGTTAACTGAAATTCCTAGAGTCTCAAAACAAAAACTTCCCCTATGTTTGGTCATATCTTTGAATTTTCTTCATGTGACATAATCTCTAACCTTGAATGTTTATTGCAATCACATGCTTCTATAGTTTAATATTTTGCATTATTGGTTTATATGCAACTTTGTGGATTAATTTATACTTATTAAGACAATATGCCACACCCAGGTACATTCAATTGTGGCCTTCACTTAGATGGAAAATAATTGCCTAATTAATTAAATAAGTATCAGTTCATATATGTATATATGCATATATATACATTTATATATAGTGAGATATATATGTGCATATATATATGTACACAGAGAGAAAGATAGAGAGATATTCTTAGGCATAATTCAGTTGAATTCTACTGCTAGTGGTTGAATAGTCATTATAATCATACAACATAGAAACTACCATATCACCATTTATTTTTAACAATCCTCCAAACTATGTATTATTCAGTGAATAACACTTGGTCAGTGTTATTCAGGTTTTAAAATTAAGGATATATCTATTCTAAGAGTTCCTTCTATATAAGTTTTTAAACTTAGAGAGTACCAATGCCTATGGATTTCTAAACAAGTTTATGAGAATCTTTGCAATTTCTTCCATGGTGCACCTTCAAAACACAATGCCTTCTGCTTGAAGAGTAATCCACCCCAGTGAACTAAAATGCCAGCTAAGCATTTGGGATTATGTGGAAGAGCTAGAACATGTCCAGGTTTTCAACTCTCCCTCCCATAGCACCGTTAACTAATCCTCTAATTCAGAGTGAAATGCTTTATTTTATTTTTATTTGACCCAAAACATGTGAATGAAACTATCAAAATGAGTTCCTATAGAGCCTTCACTTGAACTGTATATGTATATGTATAAACACAAACACACATATATACAAATATATGTATATGTGAATATATATATATCCATACCTAAGCCAGACTTTTGCCACCTTATCTTTATCTGCTATGTGCTGTGTCTTCTTGATGGCAGTTTGGCATTGCTTTGATTGAGTATCATATTCTTACCCATTTACTTTAAATGTTAAGTGCAAGAAATTGAGATGCAATGAGTATGTCTTTTGACTCTGAAGAATGGTCTCTATGATAGGATTTCACCAAGGGTAAACTTTCCTTCCATCTGATACTAGGTAATCCTACACAGGACCACCTCCATGAACCAGGGTCAGATAACACCATCCTCTAGCAATCTTATTCAATCATCATGTATTCTCACTTTGAAAGTTACAACAATAAAAGCATTTCTGCTGAATTGCTGGGCAGGTAGCATCTCTGACTGAGCAGATCAGGGAAAGGTAAATGAGACACTGGCTATTCTTGACTTGTCCTTGGGAATTTTGACCTATATTATACCAAAAGTCAGATAATACACATTTGGGAAGAAAAGAGAGACTCCTAGGTTCTTTGCATTCTTACTACCAGGACAGAAGTCTCCTTATCCTTGGGTAACCAGTCAGAGACATGTTGGAAGACCTTCGTGTATGATGATGACCTTGGTAGTATATAGATGGCCACTCATAATTGCTGTTGTGCTCCTGTGGGTGACAACTTAAACATTATCAGGGAAAATAAAGTCTACTAAGATTCAGTAGAGTTTTTAATTATTTCACAAGAAACTGAAAACATCTGTTTATAGTCTACTTTTGATGGAATATAACAACACTCCATGGATAAATATGTATTTTGTAAGCCTAAAGTATAATTCAATGAAAACTGAAATACAGTTTAGTTAAATTGGCAACATAAAATACATACAGGAGAAGTTTTTTTTTTTATTGACTTTTAAAACACAGTGAGAGAATGTCCTTCATTCAGTAGCGTTTAATACAATGTATAGTTACATGTCTTAAAACCTTCTTTATACATTTCTAGGTATGAAAGAGATGGGTTGGAAACAAAAGTGAAGTTTAACTGAAAATGAACTGATATTTAGTGACATTGAGCTCTCACACAAGAAAATAGTTTAAATGTAGGGGGCAAAAAGCAATTGAAATGCTTTGAAAAACCTTACTACCCAGAGAAGCATGAGTTGGAGGAGGGATGGGGTCGTTTCCTGTTGATATTCATCTGAGCGCTAACATCTTCATGATGTCTTCTTAATTTTGAAACACATGGTCATGTAAAAAGAGGACTAAAGGAAGACAATTCACCAAAATCTTGCATGAGAGGAAATCTATCCATGTACTTATCAAACAGTGGGAGAGAATGTGGGGAGAATGAATAGAGTATAAGGATTCCAGGTTTCCCTCACACATGCCAGCAGTCTGCTCCTTGCTGTAGCTGGAAGGAACAGCATTACATTCCTACCCTCCACTTCTAATCCTGCCTAAGTATGACTCAGGGAGAAAAAAAAAAAGGTAAATTTTATTGGTTTAATCTAAGACAGGAGTCTTCGTCTCCTTCTCATTATTAATTAGACTAGAGGAATTTCAAGTAACATGGTATAAATGGAAATCCAAGCATGGGTTTCTGGGGAAGGCTTTTTCTTAGCGTCTAAGTGAACTCTGGAAACAGATGAAGCGCTCTATTTGCTGTGGATGTTGCCCTAAGTGTGGTTTTTGGAACCATGACAGCTTTTAGAAGATTATGAGAACAAGGCAAAGTTGGCATTCTCTGAATTCCATTGAAGCAAACACCTGGGATCAGTTGGCAAGATAAAAATCTAAAATGATTATATAGATTCAGTTTATCCTGAACATTTTGCTATTGGTCTTCCTCTGTGCTTGACCTCGTGAGGATCACTATATCAACCATAAGAATTGCCTGGAGAAACTCTGAAAATTCCCTAGCCCCACTTTCATCACATTGCAATTTGATCAGAATGTTGAGGTGAGAGCAAGCATCACTGTATTTTAAGGATCCTCAGGTAATTCCATTATGTGTGAAGATTTGGGGACTATTTGCTTGAGCCATGTTGAATTGTAACTTTCATTTCTGAGTTAGTCCAAAACCAAATAAAATTTAAACTAAGTACAAAAAAAAGTTAAAAGTGAAGACAGTGTTTGAGTGATGAGCTGTACTAGATAATCAGGCAGAAGCATGTTCGGAAGAGTGTATTAAAGAGTCAAAAAATGATTTGAACATAACTCTCAGTTACTTAGAAGTCAAATTGAATCATATTCAAATGTAATCAAGGGCCTATTACACTTGACAGATTAGTCTCACTGATTATTTCCTTTTCTAAAACTTTATATCTGTTAAATAACCTTTAATTTATGTAAAATAATGAAAAGTGAAAGACTCCTTCCATCTTTATTAACTTTGGTCTTTGAAGAATATGTTTACATAATAGAAACAAATATTGATTTCTGTTATATCTAATTTCTAGAAAAGATGAGTTAGTCTTGTCATTTGTTACAAATGCTCCCAAGATGCATACACACACAGCCACATATACACATTTTGGTTTTTGTTTTTTAACATGATGAAACTTATGTAAAAGCCCTTCCCTAACTTTTTCCCCCTTACACATTTCATTTTTATTTTTTTGTCTTTTATTTATTAATTTTAATTTTTATATTTTATTTATTTGAGAGAGAAAGAAGGAGCAAACGGGTCCTTCAGGGTCTCCAGCCACTGCAAATAAACTCCAGACACATGGGTCACCTTATGCATTGGGCTTTATGTGAATACTGGGGAATTGAACCTGAATCCTTTGGTTTTGCTAGCAAGAACCTTAACAGCTAAGCCATCTCTTCATGCTCATTTATTTATTTTTTCTTTTATTTTATAAAAGGCTATAGTCTTTTATTCCCTTGCCTCAGTTCCCATTTCCCCTTAATATTTTCTCTCATGGCTTGGTCTACAAATTATATTTTAGGAAGCCATCTAAGAAATGTCCCATAGTGACTTAGACTCCACTTCGAGGGGCATAGATAGAAACTTGCAACCTTGTCATGAATCATGACAGCAGTTGTGAGGCCAGAAGAAATTATTTTGTACTCTTTAGGAGACTGGACTTCTTCTTAGTGAGAGGAATTCAGTTTTTCATCACTGGTCTCTCCACACACAAGATCAAGAATCTTATATTTAGAATCTTTTTGCTATTGTGCACCCACAATTTGATATTTTAGATACCTTAATTCATCTTTTTGTATGACGTTCTTCCCTGGGAGGGCTATGAACAAATATGTATTCACCCCAGACAGGGCATTGACATCAAAACAAAGATTCTAATGAGGAGCTGCTTGGCTGAGTAGTGCTTAGAACATGGGTGACACCCTTGAAAATTCCCCGCTCTGTGGAACTTAGCTCATGGATCCTGTGTCCCTGCAGCTTGTGTTGCTTGCACACAGCAACATTGAAGACAGTCTCCTATTTTCTGGAAGTTGTTTCATTGCTGATACAACCTTGGATTGGGGTCTGATTAACATTCTAAACTTCTTGAGCCTTGTAAGTTTCCTGAGCTTTCTAAGGCATATGATCTTCTCTCCTTCCTCCAAGAGAGAATATTTCAATTTGGAGAAAAGAGCTAAGCAACACACACCACGGTCATGTTTGGAATCACATGATATCCACCATGGTCTAATGTGAGTGCTAGCAAAACCCCTCTAGCTTCAAGGCCTATTTGATATTTCACTACATTTTGGCTTTATTCCTCTTCTCCATTGTTCTATCATTGGATCACCTTCCTCATCTTCAGATAATAAGATGGAAATGGGATGCCCAAAATATAAGTAGGCATCCCTGGTCACATGATAAAGCAAGGTAGGCCAGTCAGTTGAAGAAAAAAATCTCCTATGGACTTAGTATTTCTCATGTCATATCATTGTTGAGTTTATTTAATTGTATAATACATAACTTGTGCAATAGATCAGAAAAGTGGCAAATCAATCTTGTACTTTGTGTAAAGACACAGGCAGGCAAAACATGAAAGGGGAACTGTAGATTTTGAAACAGATAAAGATTCCAGAGATTGTTTTGTTTTAATACTGAAATATACTAACAATTATCTCTGGTAAAAATGAATGCACAATATAACAAAAATAATCAGTGCCTGAAAGAGCCTGTGCATCCATCCGAACTGATGGTCCTCATTTGATGGAAGGCAAGAACTCAGGAAGCCCTTCAACCCAATTAAAACTTCCCAAGCTTATCTCCCCCCTACCATGTTTCCTAAACTAACTCATATTTTTATAGGATTTAATTAGAAAGATAGGAAAATACAATGGCAGATTTCTGTCCTCCCCAAAGGCAGGTTAATAATGCAGTCTGATTCAAATCATTATTCACATTGATAAAAACTGACCTACTTTTTCTTTCAGAGAGAAAATGTCTTATGTAATATTTTTCCATGCTAAAATGTTGCATTTTTGGTGCCTTTCTTCTTCCATACTATAATTAAACTTGGCATATCACTTCCAGAAGTTAAATGAAGTTTGGTTTCTTTTCAGGTCTGGACTTTTTAATGAGTTAGCATCTCCCTGCCTGAGACAAGCACATGGCTGCTTTGCATGGCGGGGAGTATTTCTGACGGTAGTGATAATGACGCAGATGTTTTTCTTTGTGGCAATTTTCTAACAATGTCCCTAATGAAAATACATGCCTACTTCCTGTCCAATTACAAAAAAAAATCATTTTTTTTCAAAACAAAAATTTTGAGTGTGTTGATCCTAACATGGCAAACATAAACATCAGTTATTTTCTCCTTATCATTTTTGCTGTGTTCTGTTATATCAACAATTCATTTCTTTTCTTTCACTCTTTTCCTTCTTACTTTAGTTTTAATATGGAAGCAAACTTTACAAAAAAAAAAAAAAAAAAAAAAACAGAAAAAATGAAAGAAAAAAAAAAAAGGAAAGAAAAAAAGAAAGAAAACGCCCTCACAAGGCTATGGGTGAAGTCACACAGGTTGATCCTCAGAAGTGATTTACCATGTTATCTAGAACCTCATGTGTAGGTCAGCTGATTCATTTTCAATGTTGAAGTAAACTGTCTTTGAGTCTTATGCCCTTAGATGGATGACTGTGACATATCTTTTGAAACTTACATAGAGTAAATGTAAATAATGAGATGTGGATAAATTATACTTTAACCAATATTGATATTTTTAAAAAGTAGAAATCTATAAACTTGAGCTGAGGTTTTTACCAAAACAAAATTCCAGATAGGTTTTCAGGTATAAGTGAATATTTGCTGTTTCCTTTTCCACAAAAGAACATTTTAGTGGTTACAAGTATACCTCATAGGTACAGAGCTTTCACAGAGTGTTGGGCCTTGGGCTTGTCCTAATCACAAGACAGAGATAATAAAGATATAGATAATAAAAATATACACAGAGACAGAGATAAAGTGTATCAGTTACTTTCTAATTGCTGGGACAAAATAATAGACCAGGAGCAAGTTATAGGGAAAAAAAGCATTTATTTTGGCTTATAATTTTTTAAATTAGTTTTCTATTCAGCAAATACAGGCAGTTTGGTATCATTATTAGGCTCATCCGTGACCTATACCCTCCCCATTGGCCCCTCCTTGTTGATGTACATGGGTCCTGCATTGTGGGGTTAGCCCACAGTTATTGGTACTATAAATGTCTCTGCATATCATGACCCAACATGTGGATCTGACATTCTTTCTGCCCTCTCTTCGGCAAAATTTCCCTGAACCATATTGGGTTCATTTTTGGTCTGCTTCAGTGATGATGTGTTGGGGGCCTCTGAGGCTCTGGCTCTCTGATTTGGTAGGAGGTGATTTTTCTTTGTGTTGTTCCCCTTCCCCCTTGTGCTGGTATCTGGTTCATCAGGAAAACAGCACCCTTGCTTGTTTCGCCAATTTTCCTTAGTTTCAGTCAGGGCCCTTTTGAGGTATGATGGGGTGGCTCTCTCTTTAGGATCTGCATCTATCTGAAAAAGAGAAGCAGATTCTCCAATGGAGAGTAAGTTATCACCAGGACAAATGAGATAACCCTTACTTTTTTTTTTTACAGAGAGTTTAATAGGTGTAGGTCCTCTTGTAGCCCATGATTGATGGTAGCTTGATATTGGAGAGTGGGCTTATGTTTGGATATGGTTCTGACTTGTTTCCCAGCTCCAGTTATGGGTCCCATACCACGGAGGGGATCAGTTAGCCAAATGAAGAGCAGCTGATTCCCCACCATGGCTGTGTGCCACTATTGCACTTGTGTGGGCATCACAACAGGTTATTTGTTGCTAAGTAGGTTGGACCATGAGTTGTTTGGACAGATATTGGTCATTTTCCCCAGTCGCCCATGTAACACCTTCTGGCACTAGGCAAGCTGACTGTCTGGGTACTGACTCTCTCCTGGCTTCCAGCCATGCCATTCCATTTTACATATCAGCTGCATATGGTATCTTCAGCAATAGGGTCCTATCCCTGAACTTTGGTGGGTCATCAAGTACTCTGACAGAAATTTGTCATTCTTTTAGAAAACTTTGTAGGTTTCTCTGATCAAAAGCTCATTGTGGATGATAGCCCCATGCTGGTACTAGGAGTTACAGGTCAGTGCCCACTAAGAAAATGAGGAGAAAGATAACTAATATACAAGAGTTAGAGAGAGGAGGGGGGGGGAGGGGGAAAGGGAGGGAGGGAAGATTGGCTTATAATTTTAAGGGAAAGTTTCATTGTAGCTGGGGAAGCATGGCAAGAGCTGACGGCCAGTATCCATCAACATGTCACCAGAGAGGAATTAGAGAGATGTGTGCTGGTGTCCAGCTAGCTTTATTCTTTTGATATAGTCCAGGATTCTAGCCTGTGGAAAACATTGCCTATAGTGAGGGTGGGTTTCCCTACCTCAATTCATGTTATGTAGAAAATTACTAACATATATGCCAAGAAATTTATTTCTGTGGTGATTATAAATCCTGTCAAGTTAACAACTAGAGATCAGAGATTATGAGAGAGAGAGATAGAAAGAGAGAGAGAGAGAGAGAGAGAGAGAGAGAGAGAGAGACAGAGAGAGAGAGAGAGAGAGAGAGAGAGAGAGAGAGAGAGAGAGAGGAGAGAGGTATTTTGATATGGTTCAAAAAATAATCTCCCAAGGTTTTTGGTCTGGTATGGAAAAAGTGATATCCTTACTCTACTCTTAGACATCATAACCCATCCTCATCAACAGAAGTATACAAGATGAGGTGAGGACCAGAGGTACTTGCTGTGTCCATTACTTACTCATAAGAAAAAAAAAATCATGTCATACATTTAGTTGTCTGTGTTAAGTGGAGGTCATTCAAGTGCTATGAAAAGTGAGCATCAAAATATTCTCAAGTTTTGTGGTTTTTTTAAACAGATAAGTTCTGATGAACATTCTGCTTTTCTTTGGTGGACTGACCCACATAGTCAACATGGCACATAAGTAATTCATAACAGAAGGCCAAGGAGCCCGGGAAATCTGGGTAATTCAAGAAGAGTGTAGTCTGTATTAGTGGCAACTTGTGGGGTTCCTGTATATTTAGGGTATCTGGTTATGAGCCCTCTGAGAGGATACAATTGTTACTTTTCTGTAAAATAAACTTTAGGTCATTTTTTAGGCTCTGCCTTCAGAAACAAACTATGTTAGGTTATGTAGTTTACTTGCTCTGCTTCTCTCCCTACCTCAATCTACAGGAAGAAAGAGATTATCATCATTATTAGTGAGTGTCTATTTAGTCCTTAAGTGAATCAGCTTGAAATAGAACTCACACTAAAGTCAGCTGTGTGTTGTCAGGAGCCTGAAAATATGCTGATTTCTCCCTTCTTTATTTTTATCAAAGCTGAATGTTCTTGAGAGCTAGAGATCATCGTAGGTACAAATAAGAACTGGATAAATGTTTTATAGACCTATTATCCACCTTATAAGATAAGTTATACAGGTAAGAAGCATGAAGCTTAGAACACAAATTGAATATAATAATATAATAGAACATGGGAGAAAAGATGTAATTTTTCTCACAGAAAAGTTGTTTCCTGTGAAAAGTGTAGTTTCTTGTTTGGGTAATGTGTCAGGATAGCATGAACAAAGGCAGGGCAGTCTGCAGTTCCTCATTTTGTGCCTTATTCTGTGGAAACATCTGAATCACCCACTGCTTAGACTCAAGTTCTCAGGTGAAGGTGAAGGAGGAAATGTTCTGCCTTCTTATTTCAGTTTTAATTCTGCTAACAAGTAGGCTCCTTGCCCCACCTCACCACATCATTGCACTTTGGGTGGGTGATTTGCTGCTTAAGTGGGTCTGTACTGAAGTGCTTCCAGTGTTCCTAAGAGCAAGCAGCCCATTACATGCCTTACAGAGAAAATACATGTTTTAGGTAAGCTCTGCTCAGGCAGCCATTAGTGCTGATGGCTGTGAGATCAATGATAATGACTGAGTAATATGTATGAAATAAGATATATTCATATAAACACACACAAAAAAAATCTTAGCAATTTGCTGGTGACTGAAAATGTGACCAAAAGCTCACAATAACCTATCCCTCTATTTTCTCTGAAGAAATGGTTCAGTGTTGGCCAGTTCATGTTTACTGAGCCCCCCTAGATTGTTGCTAAGGATAACAGGGACTGCTGGTTGTCCTTATTTTCAATGTGGTCAACTGGATGAGACCAGATCTGGAAGATAGAGTAGCATTGTATAATGCAATACCATTCATAAATATATAAGAAAACACTTTTACAATTTTCACCAATAGTCACTATAGTCCTGTGGAATCTGATTGGTTCGTAATTAACAAATCTGTAATCTAAGTCATTAAATAACTTTCTTGGAAATGGGAACATGTCTTCTATTTTTATAGTTTAGCTCTATCTGCATGGCAATTTTATAAACAATCTTCAAGTCATCCTCATGCTACCATATCAGTGATCAGATTTCAACAGTATGTATTTGTGGAGGGGCACTTTCCAACCATAGTAAATGCAGAGTGTTTTGCATTTTTAATTTTCTTCTCATACACACGATATGGTTTATTTATAAGATTAAATATGATAGCATCTTTAAAATTATATTGAATATTAAATTCATGGGTAATTTTCACAATATTTTAAATGGAAAAATAAGATTAGGTACACTATCATAATAATCTTGTAAACACTTCATGCTTACTTGCCTTACAGTCCTACCACAAAACTACCTGCTCTGGGAACTAATAGGCATCTTGGAGTTGCATCTGCTTTCTGACAAAGAGAACAGCTAGCTTATTTAGGCTTGGCATCCTGTTCTGTCAGAGGCAGACTAGTTAGGCACTACCTAAGTAGTGTGTGAGTGGTTGCAGGTTATAACTGGACCTTCTCCAGATACCACCCTCTGTAACTAAGGACCCATAGACTCAAGAGGCATTAAGCTCCTTAGAATCATTTTTCAGGGCAGTACATGTGTGTATGCTTTTCACTCCAGAGCAAGCATAGGCTTATAACTTCCAGAAGAATATAACCTCTGTCCAGACCTTCATCAGCAGTCCACTGGCAAGGTTGGCAGCTTTGGTAAGAGTCCAGGTGGATTCAACTGTCCCATCAACCTACAGTCCCTGAGTGACCTCATCACCATTAAGTGGAGGGACATCTTTTGTCACTGCTACATCTGAAAGTCCCGAGCATGTTTATGGACCAAGTTTGCATTACTGGTTCCAAGAGGAACACTTCACAAGACTGCAACTGGGATGGCTAAAAATAGCCAAGCTATTCCACATTATTGAGAGCAAGAATAAAACATAAGAAATGTGCTTGTGCAGGTAACACAATCATATCCTGCCTGACCCTCTCCCGTGATGTGGAACCAGAAGTATGCTGGCCCCTGGGTACTGAGTTCCATGACCAGCAAGGTCACCACACAAAACCACAGAGGAAGTTGCCTTTTATCACAAGGAAAAGC
Organism: Jaculus jaculus; assembly: GCF_020740685.1. Lineage (NCBI taxonomy): Eukaryota > Metazoa > Chordata > Mammalia > Rodentia > Dipodidae > Jaculus > Jaculus jaculus. The sequence continues at coordinate 124,299,572 of NC_059107.1, read as the reverse complement.
TGAACAGTTTGTTGAATCTCCTTATGAGGCCACTTGTAGGCATCAAAAGTTAGTAGCCACCCAATAAAGATAAACTATAAAAGTAAGAAAGAGGGCTGGAGAGATGGCTTGGCGGTTAAGTGCTTGCCTGTGAAGCCTAGGCACCCTGGTTCGAGGCTCGGTTCCCCAGGTCCCACGTTAGCCAGATGCACAAGGGGGCGCATGCATCTGGAGTTCGTTTGCAGAGGCTGGAAGCCCTAGCACTCCCATTCTCTCTCTCTCTCCCTCTATCTGTCTTTCTGTGTCTGTTGCTCTCAAATAAATTAAAAAAAAAATAAGAAAGAATGTGGAAAAGTAGATATAGATATTATTAGAGTCTACATGTTAAACATGCAGAACATGAGAATATAGTTATTTCAAGGATATCTGGTGAAAACAAAGACTTTCAGATTGAATGTCCACACTAAAAGTGCACTAAAGGAAGTGGCAGAGAAGAGAATTATTTGGATGGAGCTTGGAAAGATGAGCTCTGAACTCATCCCAGTTAGGAAAGGAAGGATGCTAGCATTCTTGACAATAGTCAGTCTATAGAAGTCATTGTAAAACTTTAAGATTTACCTCTGGACCCTCAAGCAGCACTTCCTGCTCTTTCAGAGAGTGGGGTATGCATACCATTTGTAAAGAATCTATATTAGTCCAAACCTAAAGACACTTTTTGCTTATTCAGTTGCTCTGGTTTCTTAAGGAATCAGTTTCAGCTAATGTTGCTGGAAGGTTAAAGTGTACCCTTTTCAGGTCAGGGAAGACAATCCTATTAGAACAGACCCTGGATGATAAACCTGTACAATGGTGATAATATTGCTTAAGGTGTATTTTCAATCATTCTTTGCTAAGGAAAAAGTCCAGAGATATCAGGACCAATTGGACTATGAGCTGGAGTGGTTATCTTTTACAATTTGAATGACATGTCTTATATCCATTTTTTCATTGATGAATTTTCTGAAATGCTCATGTCTGCATTGGATGTGGTTGTGATTCTAAACCTCATAATGGGAACAGGAACTGATTATTAATGATGACTGGTGGTATCACTTCCTTTTCTGAATGTATTTAAGGACCATGAGTTTAATGATGTAAAACTATTAGTGAATCTAGCATTAATCTTAAAGATATATTCTCACACTTAAACATAAATAAAATTATATGGCATATATGCTTTTTCTGTCTAATTTCTTTCACTCAGTCATTGTTGCCCAAGCTGGCAATCCTCCTACCACAGCTTGAGCCACAACCAGCTTTAATTTCTTTCACTCTGAAAAGTTACAATCTTTACTATTGCATAAATCAACAATCCATTCCTTATAGAGTCTTTTTTTGAGGGGAGGGTATAGCAGACAGCTTCAGGTTCACTGAGATAAACTTCCAGACCAGGCACAGTTATGGAGGAAGGGATATTTATTGAAGTTTACAGACCCAGGGGGAGTTCCATAAATGGCAGACCAAGCTGGCCTGCCTTCACAGGACCAAGCAGAGAGAGAAAAGTACAAGCCAAAAAGTCAAAAGCCACACAGCACACTTCAGTAACTCCTGCTAGGCACACTTTGCATATCTTTAGATTGAATTGAATGGCTGCCAGCATTTACTTTTAAAAGCAATAAATAAAGCAAATTAACAATAAATACCACGACTATTAACAATAGTTTCCCCACAACAGATAATTAGAAATTATTTTAATTTCTTGCTTGCATAGTTCTATATTTTGCCTAGGTTCTATAGTGCATGTAAAGTGGTTTTATTTTATATCCTCCTTTTCAGGGCTATAATTCAGTTGAAAATGACTACATGTGAGTTATTTAAATTTGTTGAAAAGGATGTGTTGGCTTGGTAGACTGAATATGAGATGAAGACGATTTTTTATAAATTACAAACACATATGTTGGATCTTAATTCCTATGTTTATCTGGCACAAAGGGTTTGTTTTTAATAATCAAATTACTGAGAAGGCTCACAATTTATACTTTAAATCTTATAGTTTTCATTAGAGTATCAAACCTATACATTCAGCTGTCTACTAAAACATCACTGGAAGATCAGAACTCAAATGATATTTTCCAAAATTAGACTCATTATCCCAAATCTTTTTTCATCACAGAACTTACCATTTCTTATCTACATCCAAATATCACCTGATTCTACTTATTTACTCTTACATTGTATGGCAAACACGTTTTATCTTTCAGACTATGGTAACCTCCTTTTAAAACATAACCCATTTATAATGAAATAGTAGCTAAGAACTGTCGACTGTGTCTCAAATAATAGATTACATGGGATATATCATTCTTATACCAGAAACTTATCCATTATTTATCTAAAATTTTCAATGTAATTTTGTACTCTGTAATTTTATTGCTATTAGCAATACTAATTTTAACCCAATCAACAGAATGATTAGGTTGACACTTAGTAGATGAATTAAGTTTTTCTTCAATGTTTATTTCATATGACTCTTTTGACAAACACAATACGTGCTTAATGGTTCCAAAATGAATGATTCATTTCCTGATAAAGGCCTATTTTAAGAAGCAGCAATTTATAGTCCTTGCAAACTTTTGCTGGTAATCCTCAAAACCGCTGAGCCTACAATATAATGCTTTGGGGTCTTTTCTGAGATTTCATGTCATCTTATCAGATTGGTATAGAAAAATAACAAAAAGTGGGGAAGCAAATAAGATTCTTAAGCTAAAACATTTTTGAATCTTGCTTAAAATGAACAAATAGAAATAATGCAGTCACTTTGAGAAGCACTGTACTAATTGGAAATGACATGTTCCCAAAATTTTGTTCAGGCATTTCCTGTCACAGTGGAATCTGGCTGTGTAACAAGGACAAGATAAGAACAGCTGCCTTGAGGGAATTCTTTTTGAAGGACAAGGAAAAAGGTTTCTCCCTGGTGGATTAGCCTCCTGCCATGTGGGCCACATGGAAATTCTGTTATTTGTGATCTCAATTTATTCTTGAACTTACTAAATTATTTGCATAAAGTAATGTGTGCTACCTTATGAAAGTTGTATGTTTTAAGAGCATGTTGGAAATATAAAGCAATTACAAAAGTAAGCAGTGAAATTAAAGGTTAATGGCATTTTTTTTTTTAAATTAGAGTCATTCTTCAGTTTTATGGTTCCACAACAAATTATTCTGCTTTTATATAACAGAACAATTATTTGTGAAATCATAAAGCTGAACAGAGTATTTTATGTTCCCTTTGGAAAATTAACATATGACAAGTCATTTTATTTCACTTAAAACAAGTGTTATAAATAACTTCAGGTAATTTAAAAATTGGTGAAGGCTTTTTGAGGATTGTGTCATGTAGAACACTTGACTCCCATCCTGATGCTTTCTGGTGGAGCTCCCATGACATCAAAAACAAAGGCAAGACTATGTCATTTACTGTCAGGCACAGGGGCTTTAATTTTCTTTTTCAAGTCACTCCAAAATACCACCCTTTATTGGTCTCATGTTTCTTAAAAAACAGAAAACAAGAGAGGTTTCTTAATATGGTCTTTTGATTAGATGTCATCTATAAATAATAATTTAGAAAAAAAAAACCCTTCATTTCTTTGCAACTAGGGCAGCTTGGGCAGGCAGATGGTCACATATTTAAGGGCATCACTTTGCACAAAAAAAGTACCTCATCTACATCCAAATCCAAGCACTGGAGATCACTTGTCATTTGAGGCTACATTTTTCTTCAATCTAGTAACATTATTTCACATAAATTCACTTAAAGACTTAAGATTGGTCACAAGTTATGGACCATTTCAATTCCGCTTTTCCACAGCTGTGGTCTTATTAGCATCCTTGAAAGCAAATTGTATGTGGTATGTATGTACCTAGTGAAGCAGAATGTCTTAGTCAAGTAGCTGAGCTTGGAAATACACATGGGCTTGAGGTCTAAGGGCTCATAAGATGTCGTGCAGCCAGGGGGCCAGGAGTGCTGACATTGCTCGTCTGCATTCAGACCTTACTATGGGCATTTCCAGCCCAGGGAGCAACAAGAGAGCACCACAGGCAAGTGGAGACTCAGTTCTGCCACTGTATCATCATGAATGCACCTAGGCCTTCTCATGGTCAACTCTTCCTAATAAAATACTGGTGAGAGAATGAAACTTGGGTCCAGATAACTGAGTTATCTCTTTCTTTCCCCTCAGCCAAGTTCTAAGATGACTGGTTTGGCCAAATATAAAATAAAATGAGATGACCAGGTCTGCCTTTACCTGAGCACATCTTATGGATCTTATACTTTTAGGGCACTTTCAGTACCACTAGTTAAACTATTGTGTAACACAGTTTTTAGATGCTGTCTAATGATACAATCCAGTTTTCCTGCCATAGGGGAATTGGGATGGTAAATAAGCAGAGTGCAGAGGCTAAAATGTTTGTGAGAAGATCAGGTTTTACTCTCAAAATATCATATTTGTGTTCAACCTTCAAATTCATGTCTGCATGTGTTTTTACTTGTAAGTGATGCCATGATAATTGGCCAGTTATTTTTCATATGCATTCTGGCAGGATACAGTAGAAGGCAGAGATTCTATAGCAAGACCATTTTTATTATTTCAAGAATGCCACAGAAGTTTCAGGGAATGTGTAACTAGTTTTCTTATTCAGTGCTTAAAAGAAGGACTGTCCAGCCTAGTACTGGTCAGCATGCTTGAACATGGCAATGAAACAATGAGGCTGCTTGTCCAAAGATCAATATTGCATGTCTGTTGTGATTACAAACTACAGAGTTCAATTGTTGTCTGATTCCTGGCTTCAGGACATAAGATAATCTCACATGACTTATCATGGGACCTACCGGAAGTGTTTGTGTGCAAGACGTGGTCCATTCCCCAAAGAAATGTCTGTTGCTTTGTTGATTTTATCAGCTACACCATCAGTTACCTTCTATAATAGTCAAACTTCCTCTTTATACAATTAAAGCTTATTGCTTCCTTATATCTGCATTTTTTTGTCCAATGGCTGGTGATTATGTTATGATTTTATAGAAATAAAGACATCAATCTAGTCTTTCCCCCACCTTGGATTGTTCTCTGATTTGAACTGTGATGGTTTCACTAGGAAAGTCATTACTTGTAAACAGTGTGTGTTATTAAAAAAAAAAAAAACTGTATTTGGACATTGAATTTTATGCTCTAAATTCTTTAGCTTGTAGGAATTCTATCACTATAACTTAAACATTGTTTCCATAATTATCAAAGCATTTGTGAAAAGACATATGAAAAATCATTATAGCTTGAAATACAATTTAGAGCTGCCACCACTTTTCAAAATGAAAGAATAAACTCAAGACAAAAATTAGATAAGTTTGGAATGTCTTCCTTAGGAGATGACTCAACTTTTTTAACATTATTTGTATTTATTTATTTGAGAGAGAGAGAGGGGCAGAGAAAGGGAGAAAGGGAATAGGCGCACCAGGGCCTCAGCCACTCTAAACAAATTCCAGACACATGTGCCCCCTTGTGTGGGTCCAGGGGAATCAAACTGACAACCTTTGGTTTTGCAGTCGAACACCTTAACCTCTAAGCCATCTCTCCAGCCCCTGAATCAACTTTTAGTTGATCTGGAATTATTTCGTCAAGGTTTCATTAATTGAGGCATTTGTGATGTAAGCTGTATTTCCTTGCATGTGGCTTACACCTTCATCCCAGGGCTTCACTGTCGATATACACTCCATCCCACTGAAGGCAGCTAAATGTAAAGTTATAAATGAGCCACAAATTCATCTTAGGTACCTATCCTGGCATGAAATCTACTATTAGAAAGCATGCAGTAGTTTTGCTAAAATGGTAAATACCTCATCACATGGTGTTCTGAGTATAATTTTAAGAATATTGTAAAAGGATATCTGAAGGTAAAACATCATTTTTAAATATATTTAAATAGTTTAAAGTCAGATACCATATCAAATATCCTTTCTTCATTCAGTTCAGAGTTTTAAAAACTGAAGAATCAAAAACCCATTTAAAAATGACAGGTATGTATCAGTCTTAACTCTGACTTTTTTTTCTTATTTTAATAAAAGTCATACATGTAACAAGTGCTAAGGCATACTATTACACATTTTATGCTTAGCTTCTTATAAATATGTTCCATAATTTCTATTTTCTGTTTCCAACATCACGATTAAATTTCTGAATGGTTTCATCTTTCAAAGATCTTTTGTTTTTTCATATCATGTAAAATAGTTTCTAGCCTGTGTATATAGCTCACAGGTAGCTTGCTTGCCTGCAATATGAGAGGACCTGACTTTGATTCCTAACCACCTCCACACACACACATAGTTTTTCTGATAGCTTAAAAGCCAACTTTATTAGATTATACTTTACATATAATGATATTCCCCCTTTTAGTTTACAGTCTTAGCAATTTAATAATCATATATGGTGTTAAAACAATCACCATATAAAGATATAGAGCACTTCAAATACTTACTAAAATTTTGTATGGTTCATTTTGTGCCATAGACTCTGGCAACCTTGAATACACTTTCTGTCCAGTTTAGCTTTTCTAGGAGGGCCATATGAGTGCAATCCTAACCTGGCTTCTTACATTTAGTGACACACGTTTGAGATTCTCCCCCATTGCATCATGGGTGAGTATTTTCTTGCTTTTTATCGCCAGGTAATATCTATGGCATGCATATACCCTATTTTTTATATATTTTATTTATTTATTTACTAGATACAGAAAGGAAGAGACAGAAAGAGAAAGGGAGGGAAAGAGTATGGGCACACCAGGAGTCCAGCCACTTCAAACAAACTCAGTGAATGCACTGCTCTGTGCATCTGGCTTAGGTGGGTCCTGGGGAATTGAAATGGGGTCATTAGGCTTAGTAGGCAAGTGCCTTAACCACTGAGCCATCTCAGTAGCCCAAATACTTGACTGTATTTTAACGTGATTTCTTATAGACTTCAAGAGTTCCCTATATATTATGGGTAGATGTGTTTGTGTGATATATATCTTGCAAACATTTTCTCCCATTTGACTTGACTTCTTATTGTCTTAATAGCATTTTCATAGAGATAATTTTTATTTTCTTTAAAAAAATTATTATTTTTAGCATGGCCCCTGCTTCTTGTCCCTTATATTAACATATTTTACTATTTTATAATGAACAAAATTATAATTTTCAGAATTGGTGAAAGTATAAGAAAAGAGACTAAAGATAGCATTGTTCTTTATAGAATTACATGAAAAATGTAGTAGTCTGAAACTCTTGGCTAAAAGTAGAAGAAAATCCATCTTCACTGCCTTGATTAAGAAAAGACTAATTTTAAAAGCAGGTGTGGTGGCACACGCTTGTAATACCGGTGCTCAATAGGTGCAGGCAGGAGGATCAGAAGTTCAAGGTCATCATCAATTACATAGCAAGTGCAATGCCAGCCTAGGCTCCATAAGTTTTTATCTCAAGACTAAGCTAAACTAAACCAAGCACATGGCCTATGCCCTTTTTGCCAGGACAAGCAGAGAGGTGAGGGCCTGTTGTCCACTAAGTCTGGACCCCTCAGTGATCAGTTCTGGTGTTTCTGGCCTCCCTTGCCCTTTCCCTGGTAGATGAGAGCTGTAGCCACAGGGGATTTCACACTCACAGCAGCAGAAGGACAGAACAGGCAAAGGACAGCAGTGCACACGCCTCAGAGCAAGCACCGTTCTCCCAGCGGCTTCTCTGCCTCTTCTGCTTGGGGCCTCACAGAACTGGGCTGAGTGGCTAGGTGATGTAGAGGAGTGGGGTTGAAAATGGGGATTGTGTTAGGTGAGCATAGATCATATTTTTAAATAACATCAAAATAGAAACATAAAAGTATAAGAAGCCAGGCATAGTGGCGCATGACTTTAATCCCAGCATTTAGAAGACTGAGGAAGAAAAATCACGATGAGTTCAAGGCCAGCCTGAGACTACATAGTGAATTCTAGGTCAGCCTGGGCTATAGTGACACCATACCTCAAAATAAATAAATAAAAGATAAGACAGAACTATAAAACTGTAGTTTTTTTTTTTTTTGTTTGTGTGTTTTTCTGGCATGTGTGTATGGTGTATGGTATATGCACGTGTGTGTGTGTGTGTGTACATGTGTATACGTGAGCATATGCACTAGTCAAAGAAGAATGGTGAGCATCCTTCTCTTACCACCTATCTTGCAAAGCTCCTTGACATGGTGTTTCTCCATCAACTTGGAACTGCTTTTGGTTTAATAGCCACATCTCCAACCACCAAATCTAGTTTTAAATGCAAAGGAATGTTTGAACTTGCTGCCAGCTTAGCAAGTACATTTACTAGCTTCATTCCAAACATGTTAGTTTTGCATAGTATAGTAACAATAGAAAGAAAAGACTACTATTGGTCATAATATGCACAGACATTTATCTTACCCATAACTGTGGGCTAACTCCAGAACATATGACCCAAATACCTCAACAAGGAGGGGGTTAGGACATGGATGAGCCTAACAATGGTACCAAATTGACTGTATTTGCTGAGTACCCATTCTGCTTCTCTCTTTATGAGTATCTCTTCTCTCAGTCTCTCCCTGCTGGCAAACAGGGAATAAAATATATAACAGTAAAAAATTAACATTAAATAAATGACTACTATAATGGCAGCATATAAGAACAATGGGTTGTGCTTTATGAAGCCAATGCACTGTATCTTCTCTTATTGCCTCTTTAAAGATGGAGTTTTACATATTGGAAAGTAAAACTTTTGGAGTTATGTTGTCTCATGTCTCTTCAATAGGAGATCCAGGATGAGAGATTGACAATGTAGGTTTGATAAATATTTCCTACCTCTGAATTATCATTCAGGATTGTCAAAACTGAGAACTGTGCACTGGAAAGCTTACATTATGAAGTTGTCTAGCTTTTGTAGAAATGAAAGCCCCTAAACAAATATTCTCTTGTACAAGAATTTTAGCTGTTTAGTATAGCTCTATCTAAATGGGAATCTATTGTAAACTTGTCAGATAAATTGAAGTCAAAGTGAAGTTTTTATTTCATTTGAACTTATTATTCTCCTAGTGATAAAATTTGCATTCGGAAAAAGTAGTCCACTTGTTATTTAGTATAAAGTAATATGTAAATTGTTCTCTTAAAATATTTCAAATAGCCCTTCTGTAGTGAAGTAAATGTTCTTTCAAAATTTTAGAAATAGCCATTATTTTTTTTTCTTTCATATTTAAGTCTGGCTGCCTAGCATGTAGACTTAGAAAACCTCTCAAAGGAATACTAGCTAAACAAAGGATTAAATGAACTTTCTGAACTGACTCACTTTCACTCTATTCTTATGTTCAATTGATCTATCTTTGTCAATTCTCTGCAGCTTGGAGTAAATTTTAAATATGCCAAATGTCATTGCATCTGTAAGAGTATTTCAAGGTTAGGAAATTACTGATGTTGAAGCATAAGGTAAAACTTTATACTAAACTTTCTGTCAATGATTTGACTTGTGGTAGGAATGAAACCCATCCTGCAAAGAAGTGTGCTTAGAATTGCTGTAGCTGACAGTTGCCAGAAGGCAGGAGGCTCAAAGACTTCTGAGGACTGCAAGTCCCCTGTCCTTTTCTGATGTACATGCAGTCATTGCCTCTTTCTTTTTAAGAACTGTCTCAGGGCATCAGCTAAAATACATTCCCTTCCCTGGCAACATTCCTCAAAATATACAGATATTTTTCTTAAATTGTTTATTTATTTGCAAGCAGAGAAAGACAAACAGACAGAGAGAGAGAGAGAGAAAATTGGCATGCCAGGGTACAGTGCCACTGCAAACCAATTCCATATCATGTACCACTTTGTGCATCTCACTTGACGTGGGTACTAGAGAACTGAGCCTGGGTTGTTAGGCTTTGCAGGCAAGTGCTTTAACTGCTGGGCCATCTTCAGGGAAGACAGGCAAAATACATCTTGTTCCCTAGGAAATGAAAATCTAAGGAAGTTTGTAAGGTAACATAATAGATGGTACGAAAATGAATATGTTCAGACCTGACTGTAACCAGGCTATATTCTGTTCGTTTCACACTAGAAGAATATAAGTAATCACAATCTATTATACTTTGTAGAAAAAAAAATTTGGGTGATATTGAATTGATTTCACTTAATCTTAGTACATTATTATCATAAAAAGAGATTAGAATGCTTGTTAACTCACTGTCATCAAGAATAATGAGTTGGTTGGTCCTAGAACTGCTGTATTGTGCATTGCAGCCCTCCCTTATCTAATACTTGCTACTGTATAGATGTACTTATATATAAAGGTATATCAGTATATAAGATTGACAGATTGTACATAATGATAGATACAAGAGTAGGACAATGTGTCAATTCAAAATACAAGGAAATTCTTGCTACAGTTACTGTTTTGTTTACAAACATACTGCTAAAATACCAATGGTCATATGCTGTGTTTGGAAGACAAAGATTTTGAAGCCAAGGATTTGTGTTAGAATTCTATAGCAACCTACCTGCATAGTTGCCACGATACTGCCCAGTTTGAGACAGTTTCCTTTTGTGTAGAATGTCTGGATGAAAAGTTGAAGCAAATGAGCTTACACCTACAAAATTGCTTACCACTGGGCTGCAGAGATGACTCAGTTAGTTAAGTCACTTGCCTGCAAAGCCAAGAGAACCCAGGTTTGATTCCCCAGTACCCATGTAAAACCAGATGTACAAAGTAGCACATGCATCTGGAGTTTATTTGCAGCAGCTAGAGGCTCTGGCTTGACTGTTTTCTCTCTTTCTTTCTCTTTCTTTCTCTCTCTCTCTCTCTCTCTCTCTCTCTCTCTGTGTGTTTTCCCTCTGCTCAATAATAACTTTTTAAAAATAAAAAAGTATATAAAAAGCTTACCATTATATTTCGTCCAAGCAAGGCCTCACTGAAAGCACATCAGAAGCATGATAATTTATCCCATGGTTAGTCACTGCATGTCTATAAGAAACTTTACCCAGTGCTATCTGAGTGTGTTTTATTTCTCAATGGTTATTGCATATAATATCAAAAGCTATATCTCTCTTCCTTAGGTAAGGATTCTTAAGCTCAGCCTTATGGATAGGAGACAGATAATTCTTTGCTGCAAAGGGCTTTCCTGTGAACCGTAAGATGCTTAGTCATATTCCTGATAGCCACATGTTAGATGCCAACACCTTCCTGTCTCATTTGTGGTAATAAAAAATCAACATATCCAGACATTATCAAACATCAACTGGAGGATATGTTCCCCCTCCCCCCAGTAGAGAACCTTTCATCAATTATTTGTAAAGAGTGTTTGTGAACTTCTAGTCCTAGGAGAATTCTCTTCAAATGGCCCAGGGTCAAATGAAATGAGCAAACTTGAAAAACAACAACAATCACAATAATATGAGCTAACTTGAGTTATTAACTGCATGTGGTAAACTGTTATATTATTATTCAATCCTCATAACAGACTTAGAAGTTAGTTACCATTTTAAGGCACATTTTGTAAATGAGACCCTTGAGCCCCAGGGAAATCAAATATTCAACTGATCAGTATCATGCAGTTGGAAAGTGGTATAGCCAGGGTATAAGCCAAGCCATTTCTATAGTCTGTGAAATGGTCTAGACAGTACTGCCCCTTGGGTATTCCACTTTTTAATTGAAAATTCAAATTGGGATGTTAAGAATAATTCTTATTTACTTTTTCTCATTTACAAAATTACCTCTGTCTTAATCTGTTGATGAGAGCCTTTTAATTATTTGCTCAGTTCATGCTCTCAAAAAAAAAAAAAAAAAAAAATCCTTGGATGCAAGGAAAAAAAAAAGGCCATTTCTCTAGAAAGGTTAACCAAAACATCCCCAGGCCAATTCAGATAGCCAAGAACTGAGAAGGGATAAACAGTACATTTAACAAGAAAGATAATGTTTTAATTAGGCCTTAAATCATCCTGTTAAACCTGGATACATTGGAGTCTCCTAGGTGGAAGGGCATTCTAATCAGAGCTAACCAGGATTCATAAAGATCTAAGGGCAAAGGTTTGGTGATTGGAGAATGGTGGTAGACAAGACCATGTATGGGAAATTGAGACTAGTGAAGGGGCTGGGCTCTGCACAATGGTCTCTGGCCTGGCTTTTGTAGTTTAACTTTGTCATTTTAGGGCAACAGACAGCCAAATGTATACTAAAGAAGTGGTCAGGTGAGCACTTGAGAATGGTGGCTGACATGAATAGCATTTGGTGGTGTCAAAACCCCATGGGCATTAACAGGAGACTGTCAGCACAAAATAATGAGCTAAGGTGAAGGAAAGGGTCAGATATGAGAGTTTATTAACAAGAGATGGAAGGCAGAAAAGATCCCCTTCTTAATGGGCTATTAGAGCAAATAAGCAGAATTTACTTGTAGAAGGGCTGTCTAGGAAGCAAAATAATATACTTTTGTAGAAATAATGTGGAAATGCATTTAGTAGTGATGTTAGTAACCTAGAGAATTTGCAGTGACATAATACAGACTCCACCAATGATCTTTTTTTCAACACCCAGATGTCCCCCAGGAACTCAATGTCCTAGTTCTTTATCTACCAGAATTATGTTCCTACCTGTCTAAAGCAGCCTGCTGTGTCTGATTCTTTCTGTGCTTGTCACTTGGTAAAGATGAGTCAAAAAGATGTAGATCTAACCAAATATAATTGAAAACTGAGGAGCCAGCTAAAAAGTGTAGGGAAGACAATAATCCGCAATCCTTATAAATAATGGTTCAATGGGTAACTTGATCAAATTATGGATTCATTTCAGTGAATTTTGACTTAAGTATTTAAAGAAAGATTAATAGAAAGAACAAAATATCTTTTCAAACCTTCAACAGTTTTTCTCTTCCAAGCTTTAAGGGTGTGTCTAATGAATCATCCCCAAAGACACATGCACCAACTTGTGCATCTAGCTTTATATAGATACTGGGGAATTGAATGTGGGACGTCATGCTTTGCAAGGAAGCACCTTTAAATGCTGAGCCATCTCCCAGCTCCCCCTTGTTATTTTTTTTAAATACCTCTACATGCTATATAATTAAAAGTTATTCTCTATACTTCAGTTTCTGTAAGACAAAAAATGTTGTATTTTGTAGCTCTGATATTTTATAATCTCCTCTGAGCGTTTGGAAGGAAAATATGTTAATGTTCTAAGTCTAAAACTTTTTTAATTGTGTCTAAAATCATAATTAGTAATGATGTGTGCTATTTAAAGAACAAGATTAGGAGCTAGATACTTTAGATACTTTAAAAATATTGTTTCAAATGAAAGTAACCATCCATGTGAATAAAGAGTGAGTAAATATTCCTTAGCCGTTTCTTGGATGTGCAGAAAGACAACTGGAATTGTGGAACATGGATTAAAAGTTCCCCAATGGGTTGATGAGACTGAAGCTTACACCCATGATTAATCAGCAAATCTTCCTAGGACCTCTTTTTGCCTCTAGATTTTACCCCATCCTTGCTTCTTAAGCTGCATTTTAACACAAACCAATTGTTGATGCATTGCTCTGTTACCAAGTCTAAGAATGTCTAACTCATTTCCCTAGGATACTATGTTTGTCTCTGTACTTAAAGGAGTCACTGATTACCTGCTTGCTCATGTTAATGCAGAGTAATTTCTCAGAGAAGACTAAGCTCTAAACATACAAAATTACACATATGTATCACTAGCAATAAAACAACATACTACATCTGGGAGGTCAGTTCAAGGACAAAGATGTAGTTACCCCAATTTTGTAGAATATCAATTTAGAAAACTATTGATAGAATATTACCAGCAATATATATATATATATATATATATATATATATATATATATATATGTGTGTGTGTGTGTGTGTGTGTGTGTGTGTGTGTGTGTGTGTGTGTGCTACAGGGACTGTAAACAAATGCTTGTTAGACTTTACGTGGGTGCTGGAGAATTGAACCTGGACCAATGGGCTTTTTAGGCAAATGCCTTTAATAGCTGAGCCAACTCCTCAGCTCCCATACAAATTTTATATCGAGAACTGTATGCAATGTTAAATTATTTTTACTGCAATACTGTTTTAATAGAACCAAACACAAAAGAGCTCTTTTTTAAAAAAAAGTATTTGTTTTTTCTTTAATTTTATTTATTTATTTGCAAGCAGAGAGAGAGATAGAAGAGAGAGAGAGACAGAGACAGAGATAATAGGCAGGCCCGGGCCTCCAGCCACTGCAAAAGAACTCCAGACTCATGCGTCCCCTTGTGCATATGGCTTATGTGGGTCCTGGAGAATCGAACCTGGGTCCTTTGACTTTGCAGGCAAATGCCTTAACCGCTAAGCCATGTCTCCAGCCCACAAAAGAGCTCTTACAGTCAATAAACATAGATATATTGAAAACTTACAAATAAATGTGATTACCTTTCCTGTACCAACTCCTACACTCCTCCCCAAAGAAATAGGAGGTACATATGTTCTTACCCATGAGGATAACTAATTCAGTTCTATGTCACTGACGATATAGTATTTCTGTCTGATAATGAAAATTTATTGTCATATCTGCAATGAAGAAGTGAATCCTCCTAATATTCTTACACATTGTTTTCATGTGAATATTCTAGGTGTATCAATATATGCATGAAACGATAACTGTTAATGGCTGTCCTGAGTTCCGCGCAAGGGCCACAGCAAAGGTAAGACTTGAGTAACTTTAAAAATATACCTGACACCAGTGATCTAGTAATTGACTGTGCGCGTGTGTGTTTCAGGTATTCTCGTGTGTACACTGTAAGAGAATTTAGACATCAGTGGCAGCCCAGAGTCTAGAACCAGTACCACTTCCCAGGTAAAAATCCTAATGGAAAATTGAACGTTTCTGCTGCTTCTATAGCTTAAGAAAGGAGAATGATTTCATTAAGCTCACTAAATGTCCATTTGGCACAAGCAAATCTACAGACTCATCTTATACAGTACTATGTGGTTTTCTGATGCATTCTGCCGATACAAAAGAACCTGTATCCTATGCAGTGCATGAAAGTTTAATTACACAGGTCTAAACATGTGATGTTAAGTTTGAAAACAAAAAATACTGTCACCTGACACCGTTGACCCAGGGTTCTTCTTTGAGTTCAGCTGAGTGGTGAGAAATTTGCTAAAGAGCATGGCATAGGCCTAAAGGAAAGGACTGTCATGTTTTGTGGCAGTGACCACTTCTGTTCTTTGGCTCAAATTTAGAGATTATAGAGGTCCTACTAATCAAAATGGTACAGACAAAAGGTCATGACATTTTCTGGACAATGGACCATGAGGAAACAGAAGTAGTAAACTAAAAATCACTGGTGCAATTCATCTTTCACAAGCACAGAAATGTTTTCAATAGAACATGACTTGCTTTATAAAAAGCTGTTATCATTCTAATAATGCCTGAGAAGTAAGAACCACTGAAAACAACAAAAAATTTTCTTTTAATCTTGTCATGTGACATTACCTGTTGTTTGATTTCTCTCCTGACTTTTACAGTTTTTATTCTGTAACTGAACACCATAGATCGTAAGGTTTCTTTTTTTCTTTCCCTCACTCAGGCAAAGGAGGGTATTATTTCCATTACATCATGCTTTGCTTGTCCTGAAGTGGAACACACATAGAAAAATGATCCCTACATGGTTTAATTAAGAGGAAAGTGAATTATGCAGTGTTTACCATTCTCATTTCTTATTCATGTAGAACAGCAGGATAGCAGCATAATGTTGCAATAGCACAATATCTCCTGGTTGTTTCTGGGCTGTCTGCATTGCATCCATGTCAGCCATTAAAACCTATGCATGACAACAGGGTTTGCATGAGCAAATGCATGTAGCTAAAACCAACCCATTATTTCCATATCCTTCACTATCCTTCACTAAATGTAGGCAGTAGCATAATGCTCAATTGATGTAGTAATGTTGTGTGTGGAAAAGGAATTGTACAGTGGTTGGGAATCAATATTTTCACAGTGATGAGAGTGAATCTCTTTATAGTGGGCTTCTAATTAGCTGTGGTTCAGGCAGGCTAATAGAAGTGGAAAAGAAGAAACAGGCACAGAATCTTTGCTTGATTGAAACTATTCAAATTCTGTTATTTTATCACTATGTGGGTAGGACCCAATGGTAAGTTTATTTCTTGAATTTATTTAAAGAAATTCATATGTGAATTTTAAAATAGAAATGTGTCCATTATAAGTAAAGTTTTGTATACCCAGGTGTAAAGCCATAGACTGTTTAACTTGCCTATGTCACTGTAAAAATTGACATATTCATGTAAAATACAGGGGAAAAGTATCATGGGTGAGACATCATCTCTCACAGTAGTGTGCAGTGCTGATTTGAAATAACAATAATCTCTTTGAACTTATTGTTTCATTTTAGTTTTAATTTTCTCTTAGGTATCTATTTACAAATAAAACAAAAAACCTTTCAATTGACTAAGCTGGTGGCATGGCAATAGCAAGATTACATGTGTAATCATACGAATATACATGCATAACTGCTTTTAAGTTTGTTGAATAAATATTTATGATCACCTTTATGTGCAAAAAATATGTTAGACTGTGTTATCACACAAAACTTACAACACACAATCTGCCCAGAAAGTGTGCATGGTCAACATGCATGCAAAATAACTAACACTAGACAGCATTGATAGTAGATATTTGGAGTCCAAGAATAGGAGGATTTGCATCCTGTGAGGTAACTATGAAATATTTTCACATTGTTTTTTTTTCTTGGTTGGTAAATCACAGAAAGGTAGAACTAGCTATATAGGGATTTATCAAAGAAGAGTCATAGGTGGTGTATAAAAGAAGACATTCTGTGTTCTTTCTTCCACAGAAGTATACTAGACAAATATTTAGGCAGTTGTTCCATGCAGAGCACATACTTAGACTTATTCCCCTTGTTTTATTACCAAAAGAACTTCTTTTCTTTCAGGCAACAGTTGCAGCTTTTGCAGCTAGTGAAGGCCACTCCCACCCTCGGGTAGTCGAGCTGCCAAAGACTGATGAAGGCCTTGGTTTTAACGTAATGGGAGGAAAGGAGCAAAATTCTCCAATTTATATCTCTCGCATCATCCCTGGAGGGGTGGCTGAAAGACACGGAGGCCTCAAAAGAGGAGACCAGCTGCTGTCAGTGAATGGAGTGGTATGTTCACAAAATAACCAGAGATTTTCTTTAATAACCAGAGCACATTTCTTTTCTCACTCATTTTTCTCTGCTAATATAGTCATCAGTGTTGAAATCCTAAAACAGATCATAGTTTCATATCTAACCACCTTCCTGAGCTCTGATGTATATTAAGCCTATAAAATGTGTGATTTTATGTTTTATGCCTATTTCATTTTGCTCAGGTATGATCCATATCAGCTAGTTAGAAAATCATACCAAGAAATATCCCAACATGTAGAATTTCCTTCCTCATATTATTGTAAGTGAATGTTTAGGAGAACATAATAATTTCAAGGTACTTTTTATTCTAAGTTTCTATAAGCTAATGTAGCTTTTTTATATTCCCTTAGTGATGGGAGTTGCACTCATCACTGAGTTACAGCCCCATTCCAAGTAATAGCTTTATGTGAAAGATATTACTCCATGAATTTCTTCATGATTTAGTAACTTCCCCTGATATATGATGCACTAGGCATCAGTAATATAAGAATATAAATTTCAGAAATATCAATGTGAATATATCAATATTTGCCTATACATGTACATAAGAACTTTTATTTAAAGAAAAAGAGACTCTTGAGCTGAAGAGATGGTGTAGTGGTTAAGGTGCATGCCAGGACCCATGTAAGCCAGATACACAAGGAAGCACATGCATCTGGATTTTGTTTGCAGTAGCTAGAGGCCCTGGTGTGTCCATTATCTCTCTCTCTCTCTCTATTTGCCTCTTTCTCTCTAATAAATAAATAAATAAATGTATAGAATTTATATTAAATATCAAAATCTCTTATTTTAAAAAAATATATATAATATTGTATAGAATTTATATTAAATATCAAAATCTCTTATTCTTTTAAAATATATATATAGATATATACATATATATATATATATATATATATATATAATTTATATATGATTTGAGATTTTTATATCCACTGTTTTATACAAAGTTGAAAATATTGTATTTGGAGTATGGTATTTTATCAATGACTAAGAGTAAATTTTTTTCCATATTTATACATGTAATTAAAATTATGTTTCCATGAATATTTTAAATATTTCCATATTCAAATTCTAAAATTACCACAATATCTACTTTTTCTTAGTGATAACATTTTGAGATAACTTTCTTGTGGACCTTTTGATTATCAATTTTTCAAAGTTTGTTTCAAAGGATAATTGTAGATTCATGCTTTTGGAAAGTGAGACCAGAGTCA
This sequence comes from Jaculus jaculus, assembly GCF_020740685.1. Classification (NCBI taxonomy): domain Eukaryota; kingdom Metazoa; phylum Chordata; class Mammalia; order Rodentia; family Dipodidae; genus Jaculus; species Jaculus jaculus. The sequence goes on along the minus strand of NC_059107.1, from coordinate 124,281,172 downwards.
TGCAGTCATGCACAGCAGATAATAGGCTGTGCCTCAGTAATGAATTTACAATTTAACTAAGTATATTGTTTTAAAAATAGTAATAATAATGGCATCAAAATATGCACCCAAATATATTTATTGTAATTGTACTTATGCAGAGCAATTGTATCTATACATGACATAAATTTAATAGGCACTTGGCTTTGAACTACCTATAAAGGGAGCAAAAGGCCTTCTATTTATCCCACACATTTACAGGGACCATAGCTGGAGACATCTCATCATGAGACATCTATTTCTTGTGATGACCTTGTGGTGAATCTAGGAATCAGCAAGGAACATTGGAACATTGCAGCAATGGGAGCAAACAGACCACATTTACTATTCAATATCCATATTATTACTATGGACTTATTTCCTCTAATCCAGGGTCTCTCTATTTGTAAAGGAGTCATAGTTACTGATTGGAAGGCTGCTGATAAAAACTAGTGAGGCAAAATGTCTATTAAGAATCACTCTGTTGCTGGCAACGGCAGTATATTCTTTAATCCTAGCACTCAGGAGGTAAAGGTAGTAAGATCGCTGAGTTTGAGCTAGCCTGAGACTATATAGTGAATCCTAGGTCATTCTGGGCTAGAGAAAAGCCCTACCTTATAACCCCCCACACAAAAAATAATTCTGTGGTAATTTTGTCATATATGCATCTTTGATAGGTCATATGGTCATTAAAGAAGGTTGTAGTGAGAGAGGATTAAAAATACCAGTTATGGGCTGGAGAGATGGCTTAGCGGTTAAGCGCTTGCCTGTGAAGCCTAAGGAACCCGGTTCGAGGCTCGGTTCCCCAGGTCCCACGTTAGCCAGATGCACAAGGGGGCGCATGTGTCTGGAGTTCGTTTGCCGAGGCTGGAAGCCCTGGCGCGCCCATTCTCTCTCTCTCCCTCTATCTGTCTTTCTCTCTGTGTCTGTTTCTCTCAAATAAATAAATAAATAAATAATTTAAAAAATACCAGTTATATTGCTTTTGCTACTTATGTTGAAGAACATTTTCCTACACATATAGGCATAGGCTAGAAAGCAGATATTAGCAAGAAGGCAGCAATGAACTTTTCCATCATCTTCGAATCCAATGAGATCCTACTTCTCTGCAAGTTCAGGGATCCTAATTGTCACTTTTGAAAAGAGTTACTTGTGTCAGCAAGACAGTATTTCAGGGTTGGAATTTTGTTACCCTTATATTTAACCTCAGAAAACCAAATGTCCTATTAAACCTACAGTTGGAAATAGGACAGTTCAGTTTAGGGGTCAAACTTTGATCCCATCTCCATAGTCACATCAACCCTACAGGCAGACTTGGTTTGTCCTTAAAATTTTTACACCCCATCCATGTCTCTAAATTTTAATGTTCCACATATATGTAAATGAGATCATTTTAGCAATAATTTGTTTCTAAACTACATCATGCCCGTTATTAAGCCACTAATTTCACCAAAGAAAATCAATTTCTGACATTTTTGGATAATGAGTCAAACATCATTGGTTCAGTGGCAATGGCTAGGGTGTTGTCCGTCTGGCATAAGGCTGGCTGAACACTCTTGCTTGGTTTCTTATGCTCCAAGAGTTATAGCTTAAAATATTTTCTCTCCTTACACAAAAATGATATGCTATAAACTACCTATTTTCAAATGTTTAAAAGTAAGTTGTTTACTTTTTAACAACTTTTACTTGTTTTATTCATTCTGTTGTTTGAAGACCCTCAGCAGTTAAATTGAATTTCTAACACCAGGTTTCATAATGATAGGCCATGCAGATTCGGGTTTCATTTGTCCTCTGGGTATCATTCCCACCAGGGCCTTCTTCAAGGTAATTGTTGCCCAGAAGCTTTGTTTTTCCCTCATGAGAAAGCCCACACAGCAGGACACTGTTCTTCTCACGTCACGTGTATCGCAGGTGCTCAGCCTGAAGATTGTGTGGCAATGGCATCTTCTTCCATCAGAAGCTCCTTGGTGAGGTGGAATTGCACTGGGTCATCTGTAGACAGTAAGATCATTAGTCCTTCCTGGAGAAAATCTAAGAAAGCATTCCTTGAATATTAGAGAAATGGGCTATTGTTGCTCAATGGCTACAAGGCAATGAGAATCTGGGCTAAGAAAAACAGGTACTGTAACACAGGATTCTTCTTTTTATTTGTAATGCAGGCCACGAGAGATGTTGTGTGCTGGCATGAAGGCTGTTATGAGGTGGGTGAGTGCTGCCGCCTCCCCACAGTGAGGTCAGAACAGAGACATGTTCATGCCACAGTCCAGCTGTAACCTCACTCCATTGCAGGGAGGAATAGAAGCAGGAGACTCCTTGAGGTGTGTGAGCAATAGAGACCACTAGAAGCTCTGCTCTCACCTCCACATGCACATCTGCACACACATGTGCATATACCACACATAGCATACCACACATAATTCAGCGATATCAAAGGAGCCAGCCATGGTGGCACATGTCATTAATCCCAGCACTTAGTAGGCTAAGGTAGGTGGATCACAGTGAGTTCAAGGCCAGTCTGACACTACAAAGTGAGTTCCAGGTCAGTCTGGGCTAGAGTGAGACCATAGATCAAAAAATTCTCAAAGACATCAAAGAAGTAAAAACACACAGCTTCATAATAATTATAAAGTGGTAAGTATAAATTCCTAAACTTCCAATGAAAAGAACCTGTGAACTCAGGCATGGTGGTGCACACCTTTAATCCCAGCACTTGGGAGGCAGAGGTAGGAGGATTGCTGTGAGTTTGAGGCCAGTGTGGGACTACAGAATGAGTTCCAGGTCAGCCTGGGTTAGAGTGAGAAACTATCTTGGAAAACTAGAAACTGTGCAAGTTAATAGAGGCATCAAAACTGCTTCTATAAGTTCAGCAAGACTTTATTAGACTAAGAGAAAGTGAGAGGAGACATGGTGAGGAGCTCCTGCCCATGAGAGAGGAGGGGCAAAGCTCCAGTGGTTTATTTCTTGCCACTGGCTGGTATTTATTAGACGCTCATCAAAAGCAAACTTTCTATAAATGAGAAACCACATGACCCAGTGACCTTTTCCTAGTCACATAAGAAGGAGTTAAAGCAACTCCAGAAGTCTGGGCTATTATCCTTGAGCCCAGAGGTCATTTCAGTATAAACATTTGCACAACGGTTGAAAATCAATTATTTTATGAGACAGGGTTTTGTATCTGTAGTAGGACCAAAACAAACAAAATAAGGTTCTCAAATGGATCATATAATTTCGACTTCTGCCTTGAAATGCTACCATTTGGAAAGACTCATATGGAAGATTTTTAGAGCATGCCATCCTTAACTGAGAAAAATTTTGGAAGGAAGTTATTTGGAAGTTTAGGGAAACCTTATTTTAGTATAAGTACTCTGAGAATAATTCCATATGGTCCTATTTAGTATTTAAAGAAGTTACACTATGGACCTTTAAGCTCTTTGAGAGACATTTTAAATGGTGCCCTGGCAACTAATCTTTTTGTTTGGTTGTTTTTATATCCTTGCTATATTTAAGAAGAAGTTTGAGGTAGAACTGTTGATATGGAATTTTAGGTAATTAAGTGTAATAGAAAGAGGGAATCAATAAATAGAAATAAAGAAAAGACACAGCAATTGAGCTATTGATTTTTTCTTTTAGATTCTTATGTCAATGTAGAAAGAAACTCATGTCATCTCTACTACACTGAAAGAATTTTGTTTTTCCTATTCCTGAGCTTGAAGTGAAATTTCCCATGAGATTCATATAAATGAGACATCGAATCACCTAATACAATTTTATAGAAAATGAAGAGGCCATTTGTGTCTGGCTACTTCTTATGTCGAGCCTTGGCAAAAACTTTCAGCTGAATGCTGAATTAAAATTTAACATTAATAGGATGAGGTCAAAATGTTACAGTTAGAATTTATAGCTGTCTAATACTTTCCTTTTCACCCTTTCATGTTCAAGTGTTTTCTCAAGGACTGTGTCTGAAGAATGCAGACCATGAGGATCCAGTGGGAACAGTAAATATATGTAGTGATAGAGTCAGGTTATAAAGACAATCTCAATAGATGGCACAGTAGGGCTAATTTAATAAGACTCTACTTGAAGTCCTACTCCAATGCCCAAAATTATGGGTAGAAAGTCTGAGAGGGCTGATTTAATACCAATCTGGTGGGGAATGCTAATTGATTTAGGGAATAGTGTAAGGTGAATGTTAACATGACTGTAGACCATTGACACACATCTTTAGCAGAACAAAGAAAGAAATTGGTCCAGCGTCATCCAGCCTATATTTTATTATGTTCTTATCCAATAAATCTACCATAGTTGTGCATGAGGTATGCATTTTAAAAATACTTGCACTATTTAGCATTTAGTATAGGATATTTAGGGAATGATAATGTTTTTCAGGTGTCATCCATGGTGCAAGGTACTATGTAGTAGAGCCAAGAATAATGGGTTAAGGTCACAGGGAAGGAAGAGTTCAGCTGTTTTAACACATTTTAATACATAAAGCTGTCTAAGTAGAAGATTCAGTCATAAACGTTGGAAGCTCCTCATCTAAAATTTTAATTATAGTTTAGAAGCCCACCTGACCTAAGTATTTAAAAAATACAAGTACTATGTACACAGTTGGAAGTTGGCACAGAGGTCCCTGCTAATTCTCTGACTCTGTAATCTTATGTCTTCATATGATATTTTGCTGAGATTGCTATCACCTCACACCACCACCAAAACCAACGCACACACATACACAAACACACATACACAAACACACATATACACACACACGCTCTCGCTCACGCTCGCACGCACTGTCTTACAACTCTGAGGCAGGAAAGCAAGCACAGCTATTTGTATGTGGATCCTAATCATGAGTTGTTTCTGAATACAATAAGATGATTAGAAGTTTGCTACACTGAATTATCTGTTTCGTACTAGTCATTCTCCTACTCGCTACTCAAGAGTCTCATGAAATGGGAAGGGCCAGACCATTGGATGCTACTTGTCTCTCTCTTTGTCTTTCTCCCCTTCCTCCCTCCCTCCCTCCCTCCCTCCCTCCCTCTCTCCCTTCCTTCCTTCCCCCCTCTCTCTCACACATTACTTCCTCCTTCCTTCTCACCTATACACACAAAAATGGATACACTCAGATACATACATGGGCTCACATCCAAATACACACACATGAAGTGAATTTTGGTCTTGACTGTGAGTGTACTTTACATTGCCAAATGTAAAACCGAGTTATTTAAAGGCCAAACCCATTGAAATTTGAGTGAGTTTTATGGATATATCAAAGTTAATTTCCTGGTTTTTATGGTATACTATACTCTTATTAGATGCTAGCATTAAGGGAAGCTGAGCAAAGGGTATAACAGACATCCCTGTACATTTCTTTTTATCCTTTTTTGAAAGTCTACAAACTAGTTTAGACAGGAGAAAGTCCCAGAAGTTCATCCTCAAATGTGATATCCTACTAGTACTAAAGAAAGAGAAGTTAAGAGAGCAGAGTACAGGAATATCAAATAGGAGCATGAGAACCTCAAAGCTAAGTTCTATTGAAAAGAGACGCCCACTGGATTCTGAAAGCCACATGTTGATTTGGAACTGCATTGGCAGGGAGATTGCAGTTCTGTCTGTCTAACTCTGTAGTTATAAAGCCGTGGATACGGAGTATGCACAGTGCTCACTAATTTGTATGTAACACAGATGATGAATAAAAGCATAGGGATGGAACAGAATAAATGGTTTTCCTGGTGCCTGGCCTTTGTCCAATTTCAGAAATATCTGTGCCAAGTTGAGAGTGAGACTCATAGTCCAAATTAGCTATGCAGAGTGCTGTCAGGTGTGCACTGCGGAAAGACCAGGAATCCGCCCTGTACATCTGAGCTCATAGCCGATGCACCCAGAGAAACCTGAATTAAAATTTATTCATCTGTTATAAGTTAAGATAAAAAATAATCAAACTTTTTAAAACTGCCATGAAATATACTATAAGATGCCTGAGCCAATTTAAGTGTTGCAATATAACAGGGGCAGTATTCCCATCAGGGGTTTCTGTCCATTGCAGAACAGACCCTGCACATGTTTGAATGAAATTTCACACACTTTTTTTTTTTTTTTTTAGTGCCAGACACTGCGATATGTACTTTACATAACGACTTTATGATTTTCCTTATAATGAGTTTTGATGTGGTAGGCACTATTAATATTTCCATTTTTACAAATGAAAAGAACTGAGGAACAACAAATCCTATAACTTAGCCCCTCCTGTATGGCAACTGAAAAGCAGAGGTGGAGATTCTGACTCAGGCTAACTTCATCAATCATAATAAATGGTAAATAAATGCCACAGCCATTAATAAACCCATGCTTTTGTGTGCAGTATAGAAAAGATTAAGGTTTCTTAATCTCTATGGGAGTACAGGAGTGCATTTTCTATGGAGACAGTAAAATGTTTTTCCTAGCTACTCATAAGGTGCTTTGACCTTTTAACAGCTAAAATGTATTCCTAAATACAGTCCTGTTTTTGAAATATTTTTTCTTTATTTATGTGTGTATGGGTGTGCCAAGGACTCCTGCCATTACATTTGAATGCCAGATGCTTATGCCACGTTTTGCATCTGGCTTTCTCTGGGTACTAGAAAATTGAACCTTGGACCAATAGGCATTGAAAGCAAGTGCTGCCTTTAACCATGAAACCATCTCCCCATTCCCCATAGTAATGTTTGGAGGGTCTTCAGAGATGATTCAGTAGGTGAGGCACTTGCCAAACAAACATTAAGATCTGGGTTTAGATTCCCAGCACTCACAAAGTAGCCTGGTATGGTGGCAGATACATATAATCCCAGCATTCAGAGGAAGTAGAGATAGGCAAAGTGTCAGGGAAAGCTGCTGACTAGTTAGTGTGGACAAATTGGTGAGCTCTAGTATCAGCAAGAAATCCTGTCCCCAAAATAGACTGGTAAGATGGCTCTGTTAAAACATGCACAAGCATGAGGACCTGGGATGACTCAAGTTCAATCTCCATTGCCTATGTAAAAAGCTAGGCATGGCCACTGCATTAGTCATGGTCCTCTAGAAGAACAGAGCTGATAGAATTAATTATATTAAAAGGGAATTTACTGGATTACTTTATGGTAGTCCAATAGCAGTTGCAGGTTTAAGAATCAAGGAATCTGGTAGCTGCTCAATCCACATGGCTAGATGCCTCAGCAGTTCTAATCCAGCACTGAAGGCCTGGAGGTTTCCTGATTGAGGCAACACTGATCTTTAATCCACCTTGGTCTTCAATGCACATGAGAAAGCAGCAGCAGCTCTGGCAACCAAGTAGAAGGAGGTGGGCTCTTTTCACCCAGAGCTTCCTTATATAAAGTCCCCCTCTGAGAGGGGCTTCCCACTAGGGGGAAGGGCTCACCCTGGGGAAAAGACTTCCTCCTTCAGTTAATACTTCCTGGAAGCAACCTCAAAAGGAATTTCTGTGGATTACTAAACAGATCAAGTTGACAACAACTTAACCATCATAGCCACACATGCCTGCAACCTCAGTCCTGTGGTGAGTGGAGATGGGAAACTCTCTAAGGCTCATTGGTCATCCAGTCTGACCAAACAGGCACAGCATGTTCAGTGAGAAGCTGTCTCAAGGAGAAAAGAGGAAGAGCTATAGAGAACACTCAGTGTTCAGGAAAGCCTGAGACTACATAATGAATTTCAGGTCAGCCTGGGCTAAAGAGCAAGATCCTACCTCAAAACAAAGAAAACCAACAAAAATATGGCATGCACGTGCAAAACAGAGAGGGGGAGCTGGAGAGATGGCTTAGCAGTTAAAGTGCTTGCCTATAAAGCCAAAGGACCCAGGTTTGATTCCTCAGTACCCAAGTAAGCCAGATGAACAAGGGGAGCATGTGTCTGGAGTTTGTTTACGGTGGCTAGAGGCCCTAGCATGCCCATTCTCTCTGTGTCTGTCTTCTATTTCTCTCTGCTTGCACATAAATAAAACAAAATGAAATAATTAAAATTAAAACAGAGTGAGCACCTGAGGAAGACACTCCACATAAATCTCTGACACACATGTGTACACATGTGCACATGCACCCCTGCACATATAAACACACATACAAATGCCATGCAAATACATGTGGGAAAATCAGTAAGGATTTGAAGAAGAAATGTACTTTAATTCAAGTGGCTCAGATTACTGAGAAGGTAGGGAACATTTAGTTTGTGTGTTTGAAATTGTTCTGTACATCCCTAGCCCATCATTACTACTTGCAGGAGGTGTCATTGTATGGTCTAATTCACTAGCCATCTTTAAAACTAGCCTAGGAACAGGTCTTGGTATGCAAGTACTGTCTAAACACATTTAGATATTAGGAAGTATTGGAATGGCATGAGCACCTTGACCTTCAGTTCTCCTATGTACTTGGGATAGGAATTCTCAACTTAATTTTGGGGTTTGAGGCCTTGAATGCAGCTATTCTTACATCCTCTGTCTGCATAGGAGCTATTATCAGGTTCCTTGCCTTTCTTGACAGCCAAGTGCGGAAGATTATGTTAGAATGAAATTGGTTGGAGAGCAAGCTGAAATTTCAGTTAAATACTGAACATTTTTGCTCTCAGGATGACATCATGTGGCACTTCCCTCACATTTGTGATGAAGCCAAGTGATGCACAGTTCCACTGCTTTATTCCAGTTGCCTGCAGAATGGTCCAGGCAATACAGCGTGGCTCCTGGTGTTTTTGCAACAGTAACCAGGCACCATGCTGTTGCCCCTTTTTTCTGAGGTTTCTCATAATAAAACTGTCTCTTCATCTGCACAGCAGAAGCAGAGGTCGCCCCTCTCAATACAGCAGGCCACAGGGGCTTACAAACTAGTACTGCCACATTCCCTCTCTGTGATTTTAGCCTGCAAGTATGGTTCCAGAAACTGATCTCTCTTCCTTTAAGAAAGCCCTGAGAATGTGGTGATAAAATAGACTGAAATTCCACAGTGGTAGAATGCAATTCCTAGCAATCACTGGGAAAGACAAGACACTGGATGGAAGAAGGATTCCCAAATATGGTGTCAAATTGACCCTGATCTCTACTTTTTATACTAATGTGTATTTGATTATTTCGTTAAGGATATATGCAGTTTTTCTCACAGTTATTTTTCCCCTTATTGTTTGTGTTTTTTCCAATGAGTAGGAGTTATTTTAGCAATGTTCCTCATTGACTCAATGATTATTTGTAGATGAATTACTAAATACCAGCTGCCAAGCTAAGCCCTGGATATAGAGCAGGGAACAAAACTTAGCAGCTTATTACTTTCATGGAACTTTCTGCTGTTTAGAGAATAAGATAATGAGGGTAATGTTAATAATAATAATAAATTCATAGCCAAAAAGCATATATTCTAATACTGTATTCTAATACTGATAGCCCATTTAGTCCAACCTAGGGAAAGCACCCCCAGTGATTCTATTCAGTTCCTCATTGGTCATAGTAACCTGCTTTTTACTCTATGAGTGTATATAACAAGTCACCTCACATTTGGTGGCATAGATGACAGTAATTTATTCTGTCACAGTTCTTGGACCCAGACATTGCAAATTAGTTTCACTAGCCCAAAATAAAGAGGTCAACAGGGATGTGCTCCATCTAAAATGCTTGAGGGGAGACTCCATTTCTTGCTTTTCCCAATTCCTACTGGCTAACTGCATTCTTCCATTGGTGGTTGTCTTATTCTAGTCTTCTCCATGGGGACATTACCCTCTCTTCTACCAACTCTCCCTCTACTTTTCTAGTAATGGAACATTTGTGTATGATACACTCAGATCAAGCAGAACATTCTCAAGATTATTCATCCCGATATCCTCTACTTAATCTCCCCTGAAGAAACATCTATCTATCTATCTATCTATCTATCTATCTATCTATCTATCTATCTATCTATGTATCAATCAATCATAACATTTATAGGGCCTAAACAGAGTATCTAATATCTTTAGTAACTTACTCAGCCTTCTACTTTGTGTGAGTATTATAACCCAGAAGGCCCAGAACAGGTTCAGTCTTAGAAATGAGACCATTTGTCCATAAGCATGGGCACACTGGTTTCTAATCTCAGGACAACATGGCTAGTGTTTTCCACTCTACTCTGGGTTCTAGTAATACAAATTCGTTCTTCCCTTCCCATTTTTGGTATTTTGCCCATTTATTTTTATCTACTAAATTAAGCCCATCTTCCTTCCCTTGGAATCAGACTTATTTGGTCCTTAATGAGAAAATACTAAAATGAAAACATGAAACCATTACTTAACCTTCTAGCTAAAGACTTTAGCTATTTTGGGGTCTTTTTTTTTTTCTTCATAGACATGAGTTGAAAGAAAACAAATTTACACTTCAGGACACATCACAGCCTCCCAATTATACAGTGAACCAGGTATTACAGGAGGAAAAATAACAACAGAGTGGTGTGACAGAACAAGCTGTTTTAAATAGTGTTAGGTGGGATTTCCAGCTAGTTCACTGGGCAGAACATGGGGCTCTTAATAGTGTTAGGAATGACCTATTTGAAAAGTGACATTTAAGGAAAGATTAAAAATAAAGCAAAATTATTTATTTCCAGGAAAAGGGGAGAGTTTAATGAAAGTAAGAATGGGAAGGGAAGGAGGCTGGAAAGCTGGCTCAGGGGATAAAACACTTGACACACAAGTGTGAGGATCTGTGTTTGGACCCCCAGAACCCAGTAAAGCTAGAAATTGTAGCACTAGCATCTGTAACCCTGGTTTTCCTAGGGCAAAAAGGGAGGTGGGGACAGGAGAATCCACCAGATGTTCATTGGTCAACTATCCTGGAAAGTGGAGAACTGATACCTGAAGGTTGTCTTATGACCTTCAAAAATGTACTGAGGCATATATGCACCTACACTAACACACATGAAGACACACACATGTAGAAAGGAAAGTGAAAGGCTCCATGATTTACCATGTAGGAGTAGTTGAAAGATCTGGGCTGCCTGGGCACAGGCAGGGTTGAAAGGGTTGAATGGGATCCAGCCAGATTTATTAGCATTACCCTCATTGAGGGGGAGCCTAGATTTATCATTTGAGGGTGATAGAAAACGTCCCAGATATGGTTTCTACAACAATTTTCTAGAGGAAATCTCAAGTTCAGAAGAGCAACTAGGACAGCCCTGGGCAGGCATAATGAAGATCTTAATAGAAGATTAATGGCTACAATGGAGAAATGGGAAAAGATATGAAAATTATTTTGGAGATAAGGGCATCAAAAACAAGACCTGGAGGTTGGGTATGAGAAGAGAGAGAGAGGGATTTACCAAGAAAGGTCTTATCAAACCTGGATCCTAACATTTGTTGCAACAGGAGAAAAATTGGTTGAGGTGAGAAGGGGGACATTTGCTACTCAGCCACTTGTGGTGTCATTTGTTCAATCCACAGGAACTATTTGAGGGCAGAGGTGGTATTTACTTTTACCTTCTGTAAGAACAAAATTTAAAGTGAATGAACTGTTTCATCAAAGTTACAGCAATCCAATACATTTTTTAAACAAAATTGACTATGTAATGTTTTTAACAAATTACATATATCACAATCAGAGGTTTCTTACCCTTGGAAGAATACTTTGTATTCTGAATTGGATAATTTACTTATTGGCAAGGCAATTGTGTACAATGAAGTATGTTTATGCCGACCTGTAACATCCCTTATCCCCACTCATGATAAACAAAATTATTTCTATCTATGTCCACTTGCCCCAATGTGAGAGAAAAAGAAGTCATTCATGGTTGAGAACTATGACCTTAAAATAAACTAGTAAAATTAAATGAAACAAGTGATACAAACTAATTAGTAACTGAATTACTAAAATTTAATTAGTTTATCATTATCATGTCCATTGTCTGTGTGAATATAATGAGTTTCTCATAAATTTATGACAGAGAGGAAACTCCACAATTGAGGAGCACATCTCTTCTCCAGAAAGAGGGTCCTGTGAGGACAAAGCCTTAGTGGATCCTCATTACTGGCATGACAAAGGCAAAGCAATTGGCAGCTCAGTCATTAGGCTTGCTGAATCTGTCTCTGCTGGAAAACAGTACTGTAAGAACATCACTTCAAAGTTCTCAGTAAGACTGCCCAAAAGATTTATTAACCACATGCCATCGCTGGCACAATGAAAGGAACAGTTTAAAGAAAACATTGATCATACTCCACCAAGTCTTATTGTATCTAATAGTCCTAGAAACATAAAGCAAATTTTTTCATAAGTATAAATGGCTACATACTCATGACTGGCCTTAGCGTTAGCTTTGGGTGACTTGTAGAAATATCTTGCCAGTGTATCATAAATATGACAATTCTCTCCTGCCCAAATTTAGAAGGCCCAGTCTTTTTGAAAACTCAGTAAAGTCCATAACAAAAATCCACAGGGAATCTCTCAGCATTCTCCCAGTTTTAAAATGAGTCTAAACTGAGACTGACCATCAGGCCAGGGATCAGGCACCTGAGTCTCCTGAAATCTCCCTTGGTTTTGTGTTCATAATCTATTTAGCATTTCAAACCTCAAGTCTCTCAGGCAGGAGGGGTGGCTTAGCAGTAAGGCATTTGCCTGCAAAGTCAAAGGATCCTGATTTGATTCCCCAGGACCCATATTAGCCAGAGGCACAAGGGGTCAGCCACATCTGGAGTTCATTTGCAGTGGCTGGAGGCCCTGGCATGCCCATTCTCTCTCACTCTCTCCCTCCCCCACTCTTTCTCTGTCAAATAAATAAATAAATAAATAAATAAATGTTAAAAACCTTAAGTCACACAATAATTACTGTTTTGCTGTTCCTCTTTAAGCAATGTAAAGACATTTAAGTAGTGCGAGAAAAATAGTCAGGTGCAACCAATGACCCAGTGAGCCATTTCAAAGGGCTTGTCTTTGATTAAGTGAGGTTGGCAGGAAGCACGATGCTAAGCTGCCTGATTTTGAAAATCCAATTACACATCACTCTCTTTTACATTATCCGCATTTATAGGTGTTTAAAGTACATTTTCCTATAGTTGTGCATAACTTCATTCAGTTTGGGGGATAGTCTACAAAGAATCCAAATCGCTTTCACCCTGCCTGGACCCCTGGCTTGACTTCCACTGTTTTACCTTCAGTCAGGGGATTGAATTGGGCTTCTCCAACTTGATCTATGAGTGTTACACTGGGCCATCCAGCCCTTTATGGGAATTAATTGATTGATTGATACACTCATTCATTCTGAGGCAGGGTCTCACTCTAGACCAGGCTAGCTGGAATGCACTCTGTAGTTCCAGGCAGAACCTCATATTCACAGCAATTTTCTGACCTCTGCCTCCTGAGAGCAGCGATTAAAGTCATGCTGTCACCAAGACTAGCTATAGGGCTTTTTTTTTTTTTTAAGCACATGTATTTTATTACTGAAGACAGAATTCTTTAGTGAAAAAGAAAGAATAAAGCTGCTGTTTGAGAAGAAAAGTAGAGAAACAATAAAAAATATAATAAATGAATGTTAAATGGTGGCAACTTCCAAGGAACAAACAGGAAGCAATGAGTAAAGTGCCAGGACAGGAATGCCATGGGGAGGGGAAAGTATGCTGATAGGCAAGGCAGCCCCAGTGAGAAGAAAGCATTGGAAAAGAGGATCAAAAGAGGTAGGAAATAAATCCCCAAGGTGTCTAAGGAAGAATATTCTGTGCAGAGGAATGATTTAGCAAAGCATGAAGTCTCTAAGGTGAAAAACCACTGGTGTGTGCAAAGAAAATGAAGCAGCCATTGAAACTGAAGGAAAGTCACATCAAAGAGAGGAGAAAGTGATGAGTTCATTCATTTTAAAATACCTTGTTAATTTAAAATATTAACTATATTGAGTTTCTTCTACTCAATATAGATGCCACTACATTAGAATGGTTATTATAACATCCCCAACGGTAGGCTTAGAAACAAATCAGGCAGCTCCAAATGCAGTCACAACAGTTGACAACAAAGGTAATGGAATGGGTTTCTTTCCCTCACACATTCATCAGACCAGCATTTGTGAAGCATGAATTCAGTGGGTGAGTTAACTCTCATTCAGTCCCTAGAAGGCACAAATCATCCCTGTTACTTGTGGTATTTGATATGTAATTTGCTAACTTTTCTGAACCTTTGTTTCCTCCTGGCTAAGAGATGATAATATTGGTTACTTAGTTTTTATATTTTTAGTGTTTAAATGGCATAATATGACTCCTGGGCACATATGAAGTATTACAAAAATTAAATTTTCTTCATTGTTACTGTTCCCTAATCAAGATACCACTTATGGCTTGAATAAAATGTCACCGGGGTATGTCGCAGTCAGCTTCTGGTCTGAACCTCCAAGCCTGACACAGTTATGGGAGGAAAGAAATTTATTGAAGCTCACAGATAGAAGGGGCATTACATAATGACAGAAGAAGCTGGCTCACTTTCACAGGTCCATGCAAAGCTCATTTACTTTGCATATCTTTGGCTGGAAATTCCAGATGTGCCCTCACACTTTAGAGCTAGGCCCTAGGACCCCTCCATAGTGACACCTCCTCCAGCTAGGAGGCTGGGTTTCTAAGCTTTACAAAAACTGAATATTTGGGGAGACATCCATTCAAACCACCACAGGGTGGTTTTATAAAGTGATTATATATTTAAGTTTCAAAATCACTGGTGAACATCATCCAGTGCATAAAGCTTAGTCACTGATTCATTGACTGATTGATGTATTGATACATTCTCTCATTCACTCATTCATATTTTTAGTCACTGATGAAGTAAAATATAAAGATAGCATCTTCAGTTTCATCTAAAGATATGAAAGAAATTGGTAAAGAAGCAGGTCATCGTTGCAACATAGATTATTGTACAAATAGTGATAAATATGGAGTACCATGGGAGACCATAGTAGTAGCTTCTAGCACAAACATTAGAAACACAGTGGAGCTAGACAGGCATTTGGCCAATTGGATGGAGTTAGAAAAGTGAGCATACCCTTAGCAGAAAACTCACAGAGGGATGCAGGTAGCAGAGAAAGGTACATGTTCTGTATGGAGCCTTGTGGGTTGGCAATTCCAAAATATAAGTAGGGGGCTGATCAATAAATGCAAGGTACTCTAGGCTGAAGACTTTGGGCCTCAGCAACACAGACACTGTGATTTTAAGCAAGAACTCACATGGTCAAAGTTGTGTTTTTGAATGATTACAGTGTAAAGCATGGTTCAGAAGGGGCACAGCTAGAGGCAAGACAACTAGACATAGACACTATTTGACGCTAAGTGAGAAAAGAAATCGGTCTCCTGTGGATCTGTTATGATGAGAATGGCAGTGTTTTCTTGTTACAGCCCATTGTTATTTAGGGGTGGGGAGAGAGGATCAATATTAGTTGTACCAAAAAACAACTACACAGCCAGCTGATTTCATTTTCAGAGAAATCCTTTGGTTGATTGATTTGCAGCTCTCTCTGGGGTCTCACATCTGTGAAGATTGAAAGCACTGCAGTTTTTCATCTCAGGAGCCATCAGATGAAAAACAAAAATTAAACATGAAGTATTTCATAATCCTTCCTCACCATTTCTCAAACATTAGTCCCTGAAAATGTGGATTTATAGTCCACAGGCAGAAATATGAATGATCTGCCAGGATGTATAAGATACACTGCAGCCAGTAAATGAACAACTGAGAGGGACAGAAGGGAAGAAAAATGCTCACATTTCAGCATGAATGGCATCAGGAGAAAAATGGCCCAGTTGTGATTGTCCAAACAGAATCTAGGCACGCACTCCATTATAAGCTGCATTCTGAAAGTCCCTCCAAGCACACTTCTGCCACTATGCTGTCTGAGGCAATTCAACTAAAATCTCTTCTGAATACCTTCATTGCCAAGGAAGTTACTTGTATTTTTTTTTTTAATTTGTCCTGAGAACTCCAAATCAATGCTTCAAAGCGCTATTTACTTTTTACTTTTAAATTTTTAATATTTTGGTTTTTCAAGGTAGGATCTCACTCAAGCCCAGGCTAACCTGGAATTCACTAAGTAGTCTCAGGCTGGCCTTTATCTCATGACAATCCTCCTAATTCTGCTTCCCTGGTGCTGGGATTAAAGGTATATGCCACCATGCCTGGCATCAAAGCACTATTTAAATAACATTATCATGTATTATACCTTCTTTGGGTTGTTCCAGAGCAATCTATCTTGTCATTTATATATATATGAAAAGTATGACTATATTACTGTAAAATTTTTAAATAAATGAGTTTGACTAAAATTAGATAATTTGCCTTGTCCTTTTGTTTTATTCCTCTTGAAAAACAACAAAAGCTATCCTAATGGCTGTCCATCTAAAAGTTTTTCTTCTCATTGAGGTATATACATATACAAATGCACACATACTTTCTAAAAATATATATTTTTATTTATTTATTTATTTATTTATTTATTTATTTATTTATTTATTTGGGGGAGAGAGAGAATAGGCATGATGCTAGGGCCTCCAACCACTGCAAAGAAACTCCAGATGCATGCACCAACTTGTGAATCTGGCTAACGTGGGTCCTGGGGAATTGAACCTGGGTTCTTTGGCCTTGCAGGCAAACATATTAACCACTAAGCCATCCTTCAGGCCCCACATACACTTAAACAAACAACAACATTTTTTTAGTTATCTCTAAATACAAAAAACAATTCTGCAAGCAGTGGCTGAGAGGTCAGGCCCTGGTGGACTAAATGTGGGCTTAGAAACTTTATTTATAAAATGGAAAGATAACACTACATAGTTCATAGTAGTAAGAATATTTTTCACACATTCAAGGCACTTAGGAAAATACTCAATGAATGCTGACTATTATTTTCTTTTAAAATTAAATTAATATTTTCATGTACGCCTACCTGTTGCTTACTTTCTTGGTTAGATATACATCTTAGACATCTTCCTCATCAGTGCATAGATTTCCTTTTCTTACGGTATTTCATGATACACAGGTTCCACTCGTTGGTTTAACCATTCTCTGTTGATGGACCTTTAGTTTGTTCCTCGATTCGTGTTTTGTTTCATTTTGTTTTTTCTGCTATGAACACTGCTTTATTTTGAACAAGAAAGTAACACCGTATAGGATAAGTGCTAGTTGGGATGGACTTTGGACAAAGGAAAGAAATTAATGGCAGTGACATGGAGAAAGTATATTGTAAGTTGAGGGAATAAAATTTACAGATAATGGAATCATCAAAACATCTGCTAAATCAGTATGGAAGAGTAATATTAGCGATAGGGTGGGACTGGCCTCTTAACAAAAATGTATGAATTTCTAAAGACATTTCATTTTCATTTCTAGAAAAGGGAGATGTATTCTTAGGTAAGGGAATACATACTTTTTGTATTTAGTGCATTCTGGGGCCATGGTTACTAATGTACATTACAGGGATAGTTCATAAAATCTTAAAAGACTTCTTGAGGTCTACATGATTGTCACTACTTAGTCAGAATGGAGGCTTGGAGGAAATATATTGCCTTTATTGTTTCAAAATTTTACAGTGATATTTTTAATTAGGAGTCATAACAATAGATTTCTTTTTGGTATTTTCATACATTCTTAGTTTTGGTTAATCCACTCCCCCAACCCCAACCACCTCCTCTTCTCTATCACCCTGTCTCCCATCTCTATTGTGCCTATCAATCCACATTATTCCCCCTTCTACTCTCATAGCATATGTTCAGTTACCCTTTCAAGCCCTCCCTTAAAGCTTTTTATTTCCTATCTCATGGGCCCCTTTCTAGTTTCCTGGACTCTACCCACAGTAACTCTGACATAAATATATATGCACAACAATTAGAAGTTAGGATCCACATATGAGAGAGGACATACTGCTTTTGTCATTTTAAGCTTGGGCTACCTGACTTAATTATAATATTTTCTAGGTTTATCTAAAGTCCTGCCAATTTCATAATTTTAATTCTCTTCACAGCTGAATAAAATTACATTATGCTATGTACCACATTTCATTATCTGCTCATCTGTCAATGGGCATCTAGCCTGGTTCTGTTTTCTTGCTGTTTTGAATGCAGCAGTAATAGCCATGGCTGTGTAAGTATCTCTCTGGCAGGATATAGAGTCCTTTGGGTAAATGACCAGGAGTTGTATAGCTTCACAGAGAAAATGAACAGGCAGTCTTCAGAATGGGAGAAAATTCTTGACAGCTATGCTGCAGGTAGAGGGTGATTAGCATCCTGAGCCACCTTCAGTGATCAGTGAAATGAAAATTAAAAGAACTTGAGATTCCATTTCACACCAGTCAAAAAATGCTAACAAGGATATTTATTGGCAGGAATGTAAACTGGTATAGCCACTATAGAAATCATTATGGAGGTTTCTCATAAAAACAAACAAACTAAATAAATAAAAAGTTAACTCTCTTAAATCTGTTGTTATGGGATTTTGAGAGCAGTGGGACCTCTTGGCTCAGATAGGCTGGGCTCGAGTGGCTCTTGAAATAGAGTTTGTTTCACATACCAAAGAATTCAGGAATGTAGACAAGGAAGCAAAGTGGACAAAAGAAGACTTTATTAGGAAAATACAGAACAAGATTCCCAAGAGTAAGAGCATTTCCCAAAAGAAAGACAGAGGGAGTTTCCAAATCAGAGCTGGGAAAAAGACCAAAGTGTCAGGGAAAGTATGTTTATGATTTCTGTGGACATCCAAAGAAGAAGAAGAAAGGGACAAGGGTGGGGGGGGAGGAGGACTTCTGCATTTTAAGATAGAACTCAGAAAAGCAGGCAGTCAGGGTCTGTGAACAAGTGCACGGAGGGAGGGGCTTAGTACGCTATCATTAAGGTATAGTTATTCCTCCTACATCTGTAGCATGTCTTTAGGCAAAGATAGTCTCTTGACCAAGTGGCAGAATGACAGGCTCCCAGGACCAGGGACTTTTCGTATTGTCTCTTCCCTTCCCAAGGATATCAGGGAAACAGGAGGTATCATTCTTCTTTCAATGACTTCTAAGCCTAATGTCTGCTACCTCTATTTCCCCCTCAAGGGGTAAGATCTTAAAGCCATTTAGGAGATGGGCAACAGCTCAGTCTAGCTTCTTCAGGCTGAAGTAGACCATAGAGGGATTCTGGGACTGCTTCTGCTTTAATCTCTACTTTAGTCTTGTAGGCAGGTCAGTACTGATGTTCTTTTGGCTGACTACCTACAAAAATGCTACCCTGTTCCAAATCTATCACTATAGTAACAATTATTTATTTCATTTAAAAGAGAGAGTGAGAGAGAGAGAAAGAGATAAGAAAAAGAGAGAGAGAGAGAGAAAGTAAATGGGTACACCAGGACCTCCTGCCACTGCAAGCAAATTCCAGATGTATGCACCATTTTGTGTGTCTGGATTTACATGGGCAATGGTGACTCAGAACTACATCATCAGGCTTTGCAAGCAAGCCCCATTAAGTTTCAAGCCGTCTCTCCAGCCCCGCTATAATCTTTTATCCTGAGTTTCAAAGTCAGTTCTGTATAGTAATTAGGGAAATGCTGGGTGGATACTGTGTGCTGTGCTAGGTTTGGGGGAGTAATATGCAATCTAGTCAAGCCCCTGCCATTAAGGACATTGTCTACCAGATCCTTGTTGTTTCTACTCATAAAATGATTTCAGGCAAAAACTTGCAAAGAGCAAATGACTCAGACTAAAGCTTGGAGAATAAAAAAAATAAAGGGCAAAGATAATAATGTGCACTGGTAAATGAATACCTGCCAGTACTGGTAGCTAATTGAATATGGATTGAGGAAAGAGTTAAAGATGTCTCTATGCTGTATAGTTTGTCTGGCTGCATGATCAGTCACAGCAGGGACTGCGGAGGAAAACTGAAAAGAATATATGAAAGTTTGAGTCAATTACAACATTTAGAACAATTTTTTAAAACCCTAGTATTAAATCAATATTGATAAATACAAAGAATATTCTGTAGTTGTACATTTAATTGGTAAAGACATTTTTATGTATAGCTAAGAGATAGTGGACAGTAAACTTAAAATAGCCTTTAAATTTCACTTTTTTAAAAGAAGACAGCTGCAATGTTTATTCCCTGCAATTAAATTAAATGTTACAGCTGTTAACATTCTATTATTCATGAAACACAGCAGCATAAATGTTCACACCATTTTACACTTTATATTTGACAACCTCAGACTCAGAGAATTTCTGCCTGGACATGCTATGTTTCTCCTTTATGTTTAATATTAATTGTCTGTGATTCTAGGCATCTAAGCAATGTTAGATATTACAGCATATATCTTTTGAAGGATTTGGTTGAAACACTTCAGCAATCTCTTGTCTCTGACACTAGAAAACTATGAAGCCTCTAGGATTTCTGGAATAAGATTCAGAGAAGAAAAATAATAATTCTGGTTGAAAGAATCTAGATATTATTGCCATTGAATGCATGCTCTCATCTCCAGAGTGGAGACAGAATGATGTAT
Organism: Jaculus jaculus; assembly: GCF_020740685.1. Taxonomy (NCBI): domain Eukaryota; kingdom Metazoa; phylum Chordata; class Mammalia; order Rodentia; family Dipodidae; genus Jaculus; species Jaculus jaculus. Next base: position 124,260,699 of record NC_059107.1, on the reverse strand, counting down.
GCTCTGCTTAGGGTAGCAGGATTTCCTAAAAACTTCTTACAGATGAAGCCTTTTTCTAAATTCTGAGTTCTATCATATAACCCTCCAACTTTAGTTCTGAGTCCTTTATAACAACAAGCCACCTACCACAAAAAAATCAGTAGAGACTATTTGAAGGCTGGGCCTTGGTATTTGTCCTTGGGAATGTCAGCCATGTCCAGGTATGCAGTATTGCTTCAAAAGCATTTCAAAGACCATTCCTAGATCTGAGTACTCCTTCTAACAACACAGGGCTATTGAAAGCCAGTCTGGGAGTTGGGGAGGTGGCTCAGTTGGTAAAGCACTTGCTGCACGTGCATGAATACCTAAGTGAATGCCTGACATATGGCAGCCCACCTGTAATCCTAGCACCAGGGAGGCAGAGACAGACAGATCCCTAGTGGAAGCTGGCTAGGCAAATTAGTCATGCTGTTGAGGTCTGGGTGCAAGCAAGAGACCCTACTTCAACAAGTAAGATAGAAAACAATTAAAGAAAATACCTTATTTCAACATCTGACCACCACATACATAAACATGCATGTGCACACACAAGTGTGCCCACACAAATGCAAGTATGTACACACACACACACACTGCCAGTATGGACCATCCTTGTGATTGTACAAAGGCTGCATGTACTATCTCATAGTACTAGATCTGCCTTTACTGTCTGGGAGGAATTCCAGAGTGAGCAAAAATAACTTGGATACTGTCAAATCTATTCCAAATCCTACCCTTAACTCAGGTCTCTCATTCACTTCCTTTTCTTCATGCTTCTCATTGGTGTTTAAAGACTCTTCTCTGACAAAATTACTTTCCCTCAACTCCACTGAAAATTCAAATTCCATGAGGGCTGTTGTTTATTTTAATTATTAATAAAGCAGAATGTAACAGGCTAACAGGCACTAATTACTGTTCACTCTTCCATCTTTCATTGTCCTTGTTTTTTTTTTTTTTGAGGCAGGGTCTCACTCTGGTCCAAGCTGACCTTGAAGTAACTCATTCTGCAGTTCCAGGCTGCTGGCCTTGATGCCTGGTGATTTTCTTACCTCTTCCTTCCAGACATGTACAACCATGCCTGGCTCCTGACTCTTTAGGAATGATCAGCAGGTTCCCTGGGATTGACGCCTTTCCTGAGTCTTTGAGTGATAAATCCAGGGCTGCTTCTGATTAATGAACTGAAGCACAAAGAAGAGAGGTCACTCTAGAGATAAGTTAATCAGATATATGTCCACAGTCAAACCCATTTTACTCTTACCCCAATCCTCATCCCTTCTCTTTTACACTGGGTCTGCTAAGTGTTTGGTGGTTTGGTTGAGGTGATATTTTAGTCACAAAAATGTATTTATACTTTTTATCTAGAGCTGTGGCTGCATTGACTATGAGTATGACAATTCTTGGTGCATATGGCAGGGTTGCCCCCACTGATATTGTTCCTCCTCTGTGCTCAAAGAGACCTAGAGGTAGATATGGAGAATCATCCCCTGTAAGGGACTTTCTGAGTGAGCCTGTAGGCTCATTGTGCATCTCAGAAGTACTGATCAATGCGAGTGATGGTTACAAAGGGTTCCCTATAATCTCATCTGCCTCAGTGAAACCTACGAATCACAATTAGCAGAGTGGAAATGTATGATGCATACATGTGTATAGGTCATGAAACTGGAAAATGGACCCTAAGAAAGGAATATAAAGTTTTTAAGGGAAGGGAGAGGGGGAGTAATCATACAGCAATGGAATACAACAAGTGACATAAAAACAAAAGTGGAGACTATTTCAGGGAGGTAAGGGAACAGCAGGAAGGGGCAGCAAGGGCAGGGCAGGGCAGGGTCTTGGGGTGGGCAACACAGTATAGTGATATGTACTTTGTGAAATATCATAACAAACTCATTACTTTGTATGCTAGCTTTTAAAAAACAGTGGCATATCAAATTCTAGACATCATTGTCTGGGAATAATTTCCCAAGTAGCATTGTTCTATTTTCAGATCTCTAAAGCACATCTCTTTTCCTTCCTGAAGAGGATTGTGTGTTGTGTGTATACATGATGATTGTGTTTATGTAGTATGTGAAGATGATTGTGTTATGTACATATATGAAGATGATTGTGTGTTTGTGTACATACATGCATGGAGAGTAAATATGGTTCAGTCTTCAACACAGCAACCACTGGGGAGGTTTTTTTTTTTTTCTAACTCCTGTGTGTGCTGGAACATCAAAGGGTGAGTGGAGTCACTATAAAGAATTCCAACTTGGATTCAGTAGCTGCAAATGTTATCAATTTTAGTCCTGATGTCTGGAAGATGGGCTGAGATCAACCACATGTTAGGTTTGTGAATATCTGATTTCTGGCACTAGCTTTTTTGTAAAGCTCTTGCTCATTTTAGGTTTTCTGCCCCTCAGGCCTACGTCTAATATGCTGTATTTTCCAGTTTCATGGTTCAAAAAATTTTATATTTATTACTACTCTCACAGGATAAAAATATGTATAATTATATGCACATTTTTCCCATTAACCTCCTTGCTCTTTCCCAGTGTACAATTATTTGATGATTTTTCTTCTCTGAAAAGGAAAGTTCTCTCACATTATGCATGCTCCTATCATGTGAAGCTCCTCCAATAATCCTTTCCATAAAAAAGTGTAACACTGGGCTGGAGAGATGGCTTAGTGGTTAAGCACTTGCCTGTGAAACCTAAGGACCCCGGTTCGAGGCTCAGTTCCCCAGGTCCCACGTTAGCCAGATACACAAGGGGGTGCAAGTGTCTGGAGTTCGTTTGCAGAGGCTGGAAGCCCTGGCGCGCCCATTCTCTCTCTCTCCCTCTATCATCTGTCTTTCTCTCTGTGTCTGTCGCTCTCAAATAAATAAATTTTTAAAAAAAGTGTAACACTGGAGGACAGGGGCTGAGAGGAAGAGTTTCTCATGAATAACTAATGATTACTTGTAATTAGCATATCAGTTGTATGTGTGGAGATAATGCTGCTCATTGTCCTGTGGCTGAATAAAGCAGCAGGTTCACCTAAGTAGTTTGAAGCTTCTATCCATCTAGCCTCATACTATCAATTGATGGAGTAAACTTTTGTTCAATAGATAACATGAAGGAAATATGCACATATATACAATATAGTGCATAGTAGGTACTGGCTTCGAGATACCAATTGTATAGATGATAAGATTGAGACCCACGGATAGTCATTGCAGCTCATCTAAGTTCACTGGTGTGGTAAGTGGGAGCTCAAAGTCAAACCCAAGTAATACAGTAATGCAGTAGTACAGTGTTTTAGGATTAATAAGGAAATAGGCACATATGAAGGTAGGTAGGTAAGTGGATGGATAGACAGATAGATTTTTTTACTCAGTGATTAGTAATCTACTTCAGAGACTGCTAAACAACATTCAACCTACCCCTGGAGAGTCTATTAGCAGCAGAGTGATTTTGAACTGATAAATGATAATACAATGAGATGGATAATAGCATTTGGGCAAGTACAAAACTACTCTGGGAAAGCATTAGCATATTGTTACCAAGAGATAAATGTGACACATTTTATACACTTGCCACTTTTCTTGAACAACATATAATACATTTAAAATAGGAAATTAGCATATTTGAGAAAAAGGAAAGATTGAAGAGTTCTTCTGAATATATTTTGTAGCTTGTTCAGAGATATTACTTTTTAATTAAATACCAATTCGACACAGCTGCTTTTACTTTTAATTGTCAAAAAAAAAATGCTGTTTATAATGCTGCATCAAGCTCAGAAATGAGTTTGCCTATGTTTTCTTCCTGCAGTAACATCGCAGAGAAACCCTTCAGATGACATGCCCTTTAGGTTGTCACTGTTTAGAACAGCATTTCCAAACACAGGCTGTGCATGAGTGACTCATTGTCTGGGTCATAGTTTCATTTATGGTTCCGAGTCCCTAGAACACTGTGCTGCAGGTCTTGATATGGCCATCAAGGAACAGAAAGGATCTATGTTCAAAAAGCTCTTCAGGTGATTTCTGTGCATGGTTTAAAACTTCCTATGAAAACAGGAGGACACTATTATAGTCAGCTTCACACTGCTGGAATGAACATTCAAGCAAGGCATGGTTTATGAGGGGAAGGGATTTGCTCAAGCTCACAGATCCAGCAGGAAATTCCATCAGCAGTGGAAGAAGCTGCTTCCATCATCCAAACTGAGGAAATAACCAAACCGCCCTTGAAATCCAAAAGCAACAAGCATGAAACTGGCAGCAAAACAACAGGAACCTGGATAGAGGTTAAACCTTGCAACTTTGGGCTAAAATTCAGATCCACCCCCAAACATGCCTCAGGGATAGACCCCAGTACTCATCCCCAATGATACCTCCTCCATCCATGGGCTAGAGACATAAGTTACAAACGTTAATAAAATACCTGAGTCTATGGGAGACATACATTCAAACTACCACAGGTACTCTCCTGACACTTTTTCTTATTTCATTTTGTTTTAGGCTACCAATTTGTAGGGAAGAACTCAGCCTCTGGGAAAGAGAGAAATGTTATTTCAGGTCTATCTGTTCTTCTTATTACCTTGGGACCTGAGATAGATTTATTAATCCTTCCAGTACCTGTCTTATATACTTACTTGTGGATTGCATGTGTGTGCTAAATCAGCCAATTTTATACTAAGTAAATGTCCAATAAATGTTGGAATATATACATAAAGGCAAATATATGCTTACATATATGAACATACTCAACTTAAACAAGAGTAAAAAAGTACAATGACAACAGTAAACCTATCATAGGAACAAAATGACCTCTTCTCATTGTGACAGTCCAGTTTTATATCCTGTTAAGGAATTTAGCCTTTTATCATTGCATGAAAAATATTTAAGGATATGGATTATAATAGTGAATTTATGACTAAGGATTCCTGCTTGGTATATACAAGCAAACCTCCTGTTTTTCTAGCGAGTTCAAGGGTTTTTTTGACACCAGAAAGCATTAGTTTATCTCCTGAAAGATAGATGAATGTTTGACCCATGGATAAAAGATTGAATATTTTATCAATTTTAATGAATTTTGACAATTTGATAAAACAGAAAATACAAAGACTAAAGTAACACAATGAAAAGCTATAGCTATCTTAAACATAAAATTGCTGTTTTCCTGGTGAACCGGTACCAGCACAAGGGGGAAGGAGATCACCACAGAGAAAAATCAACTCCTACCAAATCAGGGAGCCAGAGACCCAGAGACCCCCAACACCTCATCACTGAAGCAGACTAAAAATGAACCCAACATGGCTCAGGGAAATTTTGTGGAAGAGGGGGCAGAAAGAATGTCAGAGCCACATGTTGGATAATATTATACAGAGACATTTATTCTAACCATAACTTAGGGCTAACTCCACAATGCATGACCCATAGACCTCAACAAGGAGGAGCCAAGGGGAGGGGGTAGGTCACATATGAGCCTAATAATGATACCAAACTGACTGTATTTGCTGAATACAAAACTAATTAATAAAAAAAAAAAGATAAAGTGATCTCTTCTCACCATTAGCATCATGGGAAAAGAAGAGGTTTCTGTTTGGCTACGCTGAAACTTTTCAAGGCTCAGACTCATAGCCTCCTAACTGTGACCCCTCTGAGTAATCTCACACTGACTCTTCACTAGCCAGCTCACACACCCTAGCTAGGAGTTAACAGAGATATTTTTACCATTAGTTCCAGTGTTTTCATATTACACAAAATGTACCTCCCATGTAGGCCATTTCTGGGTTAGTTAACCTAGAAAAGAGAATAGGAAGATTGAAAAAGAACCCATTAATAATGATTCCTGAATCAGACATAGTAGAGCTGGGCTAGGTCCTAGCTGCTGTTAGTCTCTGTTTCCTTACTGTCAAAACACAAGGTGATTATTTCTAAGGGCCTTCTCAGGGACAAAGTTCTGAGCTTCTGAGCCCCTTAATTGTCCTAAGATATAACCTCATTGCACTAAGATTTAAAAATTTTTTTTTTGTTCATTTTTTATTTATTTATTTGAGAGTGACAGACACAGAGAGAAAGACAGATAGAGGAAGAGAGAGAGAATGGGTGCGCCAGGGCTTCCAGCCTCTGCAAACGAACTCCAGACACGTGCGCCCCCTTGTGCATCTGGCTAACGTGGGACCTGGGGAACCGAGCCTCGAACCGGGGTCCTTAGGCTTCACAGGCAAGCGCTTAACTGCTAAGCCATCTCTCCAGCCCGCACTAAGATTTTATAACCAAATATCTTTTATATATTTTATTCCTTGATCTGGTCCTTAATCCAAAGAAACCACTGATGACATTTAGAAATCCTTCCATAATCCTGGCTGTAGGTATGCCCAGGACAACCACACAGCATATCAACTTATAATTATCCAACAAAGTGTTTAATCCACTTAACTATCAGCAAACTTAGTCAAGATCTTGTTCATGTTATCTCCATTAGAAAACACTCCATCAAGCTTTAAGCATGAACCATAATATCCCCCCCCCCCCCGCCATAGGGTTGATAGCTCCTCTATCTTGGTCTAAACTTAGGTCAAAATTTAATAGTATCATGGGAGGAGGCACACATTATGTACAAATTCATAAGGCAATTCAATCCAAATTATTTATTTTTTTGGAGGATTCTTAATCACCTAGGAAATTGAACATACTACTAGTAACAGACATTTTGATGGCTCACAGTGTGTAGAAATGGAAAAACTAATGAAAGGCCAGAATGTGGCCATGTTTAAAGGATGGTTCATTAGCCATGGCTTTGCTAAATTTCTACCACATGGCAAACTTTAAAGCTGCCTAGGCATACTATTGCAGGAGATTACTAGCAAAATAAGTGTGCCTTGCTTATTTCCTGAGCTTTTTTTCTGCCCTTATTTCCTAACTGAAAACATACCCTTTTGCATAATAACATTAGTGGAGTTCCAGTTCTTACAGTTTTATATATGAAGCATTTCATTAGCTTGAATTTATAAATTTGAAAAATAGAATATTTTAAAATTTCCTCTTTCATATTGATTTTTACCAAAGATATATATAGGAATATAAATATGGATACATATTTGACAATTTCATACATACATACATACATACAGTATGCTTTAATCCCCCCTTTGCCTTCTCTCTTCCTTGTTGATTTTTATGTGCACTATAAAAATATTTAACAGCAGAAGGATATAAATATTTGTAGACTGGGGTGCTCATTCTTCTTGATGCATTTAATTTACTACATTGAATTTTCATATCCCTCCAGGGACAGCTGTGACGTGCATAAAATTGCTTTCTAGTGTTTTTCATTTTCAGGACTAAATTTTGGTAGAACCTTTTTCTAGGTATGTGGTATGTTCTCATGCCTTCTTTACTGCCCCTCATTTCTTAACAAAACCTTTTTCCAGATGTCCACTGGAAAGTCTCATGTTAAATTAATTCATGCTAACAACTAGCTCAAATTGCAGTAGCTACAATAAAACACTTAAATCCAGGGAAGGAAACCTAAGATATAGAATGTCAGGTTTTAACTTAGTGAGGTTGTGTGTTCACTTCAAAACTGGAAGTGTATTTAGGTCTCCTCAAATCAAATAAGAACCCTTCCATTCTCAACCCTGTATAGAAGCAGTTGGTACAAGTTTACAGTATTCAGTCAAGTTCAAGTTAACTGTTGTAAGGGACCATTCCTCAGTCAAGAAGGCTTATGTGGACAGCATTGTTTTGTCTTTAAGAATAGTTAAACTGGGCTGGAGAGATGGCCTAGCGGTTAAGCGCTTGCCTGTGAAGCCTAAGGACCCTGGTTCAAGGCTCGATTCCCCAGGACCCTCGTTAGCCAGATGCACAAGGGGGCGCATGCGTCTGGAGTTCCTTTGCAGTGGCTGGTAGCCCTGGAGCGCCCATTCTCTCTCTCGCTCTCTATCTGCCTCTTCTCTCTCTGTCACTCTCAAATAAATCAATAAAAATCTTTAAAAAAAAAGAATAGTTAAACTATACAAATAAACTTTCACATTTTAAAATGTACTTTAAATATTTAGTAAGAAGCAAGGTATACATTTAACAGTAAGAAATAAACATAAAAAGCAGGGTAGATAGCAAATCTTTAGGGTTCAAGAAATAACTTAGTAATAAGTGAGTTCACATTAACATACATTGCTTCACTGAATAGATATTCTGGACTCTTTTTTATTTTATAAGACAAACCTTTCTAGGAAGATAGTATGTTTTTGCTTTGTTCTTACCCTAAAAAGGAAAGCAAGAACAAGAGAAAAAAATATACTTGTTCATATTTAAGGGAGATAAATAAATTAGTAGGTTAACGATATAACCATATGTCTACCAAAGTATTTAACAGGCAAAACCATTGGGGAAAGTGTAATCCAGAAAACCATTAATACTAAAGACATTTTTCCAAATCAAAAGCAACTTTGAGTATTTGAAAATAATTCCATACATGTACACTAAGATTATTTGGATCTCTAAAATTCACCTTTATGTTCCATTATATTATTTAATATTTTATTTATTCACTCATTTATTTATTTGAGAAAGAGAGAGAGAGAGAGAGAGAGAGAGGGAGGGAGGGGGGAGAGAGAGGGAGAATGGCAGATAGATATTGAGAAAGAAAGAAAGAAATTTGAGGAGACCAAAAAAGATGCACCAGGAACTCTAGCTTATGCAAACAAACACCATACACATGTAGCACCATATGCATTTGGCTAACATAGGTACTGGGTAATTGAATGTAGGTTCTTAGGTTTCACAGGAAAGCACCTTGATCATCTCTCCAGCAACCATTATATTGTTTAATTGTGTTAACTGTGTTTGAAGTATTTTCAGCAATAGGTAAGAAATATGAAGACACAGAAACCAGATAAGGCCTCTGGACCTGGTTCTAGGTTCTGGTAGGGAAGATGGGAAAGATGGAAGGTGGAGGTGGATAGGAAAGAGAGTTGTAGTCACTATGTAAACTAGACAAATGAGTTAAGCCTAGGCTAATACTCTATATTTCAAGAACATAGAGTCTGTTCTTTTAACTTACTGAGAGAGAAGGGGTAGAAAAGGATACCAGTAGTTCCAAGGGGCTGATTTTGCAACATGGTAGCCATTCCTTTTGGCCCAGGTTCAATGGCTGCTGCATTAGTGCACTGGATGCCCATGCAGCCCTGAGTTGCAATTACAGAGCCTAAGGGGGAAGGAAGGGCCTCTAAGAACTGGACTAGAATCTCCAACCCTACTAAGTTTAAGCAAGCAGAACAGAAGCCAAAAGGAAGTCTGGATACTTATCAACTGGCCTAGAAAATTGAGGAAGTATCAGTATTAAAACAGAAACATAACACTTAAGTTTTACTATCCAAAGGAAATTAGAGAAGGCTATGAACAGACAAGTTTTCCTTTGAAAGAAATATTCCATACAGTAACAAATTACCTGAGGTCAAATTACAAAGAATTTAAAACATAATGAGGGCTGGAAAGATGCTCTGCAATTAAAAGTGCCTTCTTTTAAAGTCTACCATCCTGGGTTCAATTCCCAAGAACCCATGTAAAGCCAGATGCACAAAGTGGCATATATGTCTGGCATTCATTTACAGTTGCAAGAGGCCTCAGCATGCCACTTCAGCCACCCTCCCTGCCTGTGTCTGCCTCACAAATAAATAATATTTTATTCTTAAGAAAAAAGATAACACTGAAAAGAAGGTATATGTTGACAGTATTTTCCTTTGCCTTTTATGTTCTTCCAAAACTTTTAGTACACTATACCCCATAGAATTGTGGCTTAAAAGTTCGATTGGTGACTGCACCAGTGATTGAGTAATTAAAAGGATGACTGAAGCGATAAGCAAGTTTATTTTCCTAGGCTTCAGCCATAGATAAAAAAAAAAATTCACTCTATCTCAAGTCTATTCAAAGCTGCTTCTGCTGATGATGATGATTCCTCCTCCCCTTCTACTCCTTCTCCTCCTCCTTCCTCCTCCTCCTCTTCTTCTTCTTCTTTTGTTCTGTTTTTTGAGGTAGGGTCTCACTCTGGCCCAGGCTGACCTGGAATGAGGGTGGCCTCAAACTCATGGTGACCCTCATACCTCTCCCTCCTGAGTGCTGAGTTTAAAAGCATGCACCACCACTCCGGCATCTCTTTCTATTTTTTCCAGACTTAGACACATACTTATATAAACTGTCTGTAGTGAGCTCTCTATAGCAGTTCTTAACCCTTTAATATCTGCTCAGTATTCACAAAAAATGACAAATGGTGCTCTTACAAGTTACCAGTAAGGACCACATTGATATATATTTTTCTTCATTTCTCACCCACCATCCTGAGGAAAGTGATAAAATTAAGCACAGCCTCTTAAATTTCCAAATTAGGCTAGGCCTGGTGGTGCATACCTTTAATCTCAGCATTTGAAAGGCAGAGGTAGGAGGATTACCTTGACTTTGAGGCCACCTTGAGACTATGTAATGAAATCCAGGTCAGCATGTGCAACAGCAAGACCCTGCCCCAAAAATTATATTACAAAATTTTCAAATCAATAGAACTTATTTTTTTATGTTTATTTTGTTTTCCAGGCTGACCTGGAACTCACTATATAGTCTCAGGGTGGCCTTGAAGGCACCACAAATGATTTACCTCTGCCTCCCAAGGGCTGGGATTAAAGGCATGTGCCACCATGCCTGGCTTTCAATGGGAATTATAAATCTTAGTTATAATTGAAGAATGTTTGAGATATAACTTATTTTTCTTTTTTATTAGATATGGACATACTTAGTATGTAAACAAAACATGTTGGTACCATCCTTTTCCTCATTCCTGCCCCTTTTCTGAAGAGGCACTCCTCAATGGGGATGCATGTCATCCCCATGGGGACTGGGGTTCATGTATTGTGAGGGCAGCAGTCATTTATTGGGGAGAGGCAATGTCTCTGTGCACAATGTCCCAACTTGTGGCTCTAACAATTTGTCTTCTCCTTCTTCTGCAAAATTCCTTGAATTATGTTGGTTGCATTTTAAGTCTACTTCAGTGAGGGGTTCTTAGAAGCCTGGATCTCTGATTTGGTAGGTGTTGAGTGTCCACAGGGTCTATCTCCTTCACACCTCTGTCGATATCAGGTTCACAGAGAAAGCAGCATTCTTGCTCATTTCCCCAATTCCCATGTGGTTTCAGCTGGGGCTAGGGTGGAGTGCACTGGGTCATTTATATCCTCAGGTCCTACTCCCATCTGAAAAAGAGTGTAGTAGAATCTCCAACGGAGAGTGAAGTCAGCACTGGTTAAATATGATAACTATTATTAATTTAGAGAGAATTTAAAGGGTGTAGACACTCTTATAGCCTAAGAATAGTTGAAGTGACATTGGAAAGCAATGCTATCTGGATATGATTCTGACTTGTTTCCCAGTTACAGATACAGTTTCCTTTCCATTAACAAATCCAAGAGCAGTTGGTTACCCACCAGAGCTGTGTACCACTACTGTACTTGTGTGAGCATCACATCAAGCTGTTTGCTTCTGAGTAGCTTAGACTTTGAGTTGCTTGGACAAATGTTGGCCACTTTCCAGAAGTAGCTCAAGTGCCTTTCAGCACTGGATGGGCTAACTTTCTGGGGACTGGATCACTTCTGAATTCCAATCAGGTCTCTCCATGATCTGTGCCAACAATGTATGGTGTCTTTAGCAGTAGTATCTTACCATTAACCTCTGATGGGTAATCACATGCTCTGACAAAAGTCTTTCTTATTTGTTTTAGGAGACCTTGTAGGTCTCTCTGATTGACATGCCATTTTGGATGTTAACCAGGTCCTAGTACAGGGAATTACAGGCAAGCACCCAGGAAAAAGAAAAAACAAAAAGACAGGAAAAGCAACAGAGAAACAGGAGAAATTTAAGGTTAAGCTTCATCTCATCCTCTCCAGTGCCCTTCAATTCAGGTGTTCCCCTAACATCCTGTTGAATGTTCAACTTTTTAGTATAACTTTTAGAACATAGATTTCTATGGTAACAGTTCAATTTGGGTTCAGTTTTGTTTCCCCTCCAACTTTACCCTTCCCCCAAACCCAATCATCCCTACTGCCCAAGCCTTGAGATATCTATTAGGTCTGTCACCAACTCAGGATGATCCATGTTGGGAACCACAGATGACTTAGACCATGTGATGGTTATCTTGCTGTAATAGTGTAGGTTCACTTAGTATGATCTATTCCAAGTTCAACTATTTTTTTCTACAAATTTCACTGTGTCATTGTTTTCTTACTCCTAGTAGAGTTCCATGGTGTAGATATACCGCATCTTGGTTATCCATTCATCCAATGATGGGAACCTGGGTTGATTCAAGTTCTTAGTTATTATGAATTGAGCAGCTATAAACATAGTAGAGGAAATATGTCTGAACTGAGGTATGGAGCTTTTAGGGTAAATTCCCAATAAGTGAATAATAGGGTATGTTTGTAACTCTATATTCATCCTTTTCAGGAGTATCCATATTGATTTCAATAGTGGTTGTACCAGCTTACATTCCCACCAACAGTGAATGAGTGTTCCTATTTCTCTACATCCTATCCAATATTGGTTTCATTAATTTTTTTTAAGGTTTCCTATACTTACTGGGGTAAGGTGGGATCTCATACTTGTTTTAATTTTCATTTCCCAATGGTTAGGATGTTGAACATTTTCTTAAGTGTGTGTTAGGCATTTGTAATTCTTCCTCTGAGAATTCTCTATTCACTTCTCAGCCCCACTTTTGGATTGGGTTGTTTGATTATTATTTTTTTAATGTTTAGTTTTTTGAGTTCTTTGTAGATGCTAGATATTCGACTTATGACAGTGGTATAGCTGGGGAAGGTTTTCTCCCATTCGGCGGGTAGTCTATTTTCTCTGCTTATGTTATGTTTGTCTGTGCACAAGATTTTTGGCTTCATGCAATCCCATTGATTGATTGCTTGTTTCATTTCTTGGGCTATTGCAGTTTTGTTCATGAAGTTATTTCCCAGTCCCATAGCTTTGAGCTTGTCTCCTATTTTTTCTTCCAGTATTTGAAGAGTTTCAGAACTTATGTTGAGGTTTAATCCATTTGGACATTTTTTTTTATTAATTAGTTTTGTACATTGTGGGGTTAGCCCTCAGTTTGGGGAGGAGGAAATATCTCTGTGTATCATGACCAAATGTGTGGCTCTGACATTCTTTCTGCCCCCTCTTCCACAAATTTTCCTGAACCAAGTTGGGTTCTTTTTGGGTCTGCTTCAATGATAAGGTCTTGGGAGCCTCTGTGTCTCTGGATATCTGATTTGGTAGGATTTGATTGTTCTCTGTGTCAATCTCCTTCACCCTTGTGCTGGTACCAGGTTCACCAAGAGAACAGCACCCTTGCTTGTTTCGCCAATTGTTCTTAGTTTAATCTGGGGCTCTTTTGAGGTATGATGGGGTGGCTGTCTCCTTAGGATCTGCATCTATATGAAAAAGAGAAGCAGATTCTCCAACAGAGAGTAAAGTTAGCACCAGATAAATGGGATAACCCTTATTTATTTTTTTTTTTTAGAGAGAATTTAATAGGTGTAGGCCCTCTTGTAGTCCACGATTGGTGGTAGCTTGATAATGGAGAGTGGGTTCATTATAGGACTTGCATCCCAGTTCCAGCTATGGGTTCCATTCCACTGAGCAGATCAGTTGGCTAAATCAAGAGCAGTTGTTTTCCCACCATGGCTGTGTGCCACTACTGCACTTGTGTGAGCATCACAACAGGTTATTTGCTGCTAAGTATGTTAGACCATGAGTTGCTTGGATAGATATTGTCATTTTACCCCAGTTGCCCATGTAGCACCTTCTAGCACTAAATGTGCTGACTGTCTGGGGACTGACTCTCTCCCTAGTTTTAGCCATGTTACTCCATGTCACATGTCAACTGCATATGGTGTCTTTAGAAGTAGGGTCTTACCAGTAACCATTGGTGGGTCATCAAGTACTCCAATAAAAATCTGTCATTCTTTTAGGAAACCTTGTAGGTCTCTCTGATCAAAAGCTCATTGTGGATGAGAGCCACCTACTGGTACTGGGAGTTACAGGTCATTGTTCACAAAGAGAAGGAAGAAAAAGATAAGTAATATAAAAGAGTTAGAGAAATGAGGGAGAGAGAAAGAGTGAGAGAGAAGCTGTAGAAGATTAAGGTCAGTGTTCATCTTACCCTCTCCAGTGTCTTGTGACTCAGGTGTTCCTTCTAAGGGCCTGATGAAGGTTCAACCATTTGGTCTGCCTTTTAGGATGTAGAATTTTATTGTACCCTTGCTTTTTGGGTCCAGATTTTTGTCCTTCAGCCCCTCCCTTGCCCTCTCCTCCCTCCCCACCCACCCTATTGTCTGGTCCTCAAGATGCTTGCTGGGTATGTCAGTATCTTGGGTAGATTCAAGTTAGGAGCTGTAGATGAGTGAAACTATGTGGCAATTATCTTTCTGTGATTGGGTAAGTTCACTGAGAATGATCTGTTCCAGGTTCAATCATTTTTCTTCAAATTTCCTTGTGCCATTTTTTTTCATACTGATGGGTATATTTCCATTGTGTAGATACACCACATCTTAGATATCCATTCATCTAGTGATGGACATCAGGGTTGATTTCAGCTTTTAGCTATTATGAACTGAGCCATTATAAACATAGTTAAGCAAATCTCTCTGGGCTGAGGCTTGGAGGTTTTAGAGTACATGTCCAGGGAATAGCTGGATCTGTTGCTAACTTTATAGTCAGCTTTTTCAGGAGTCTCCATATTGCTTTCCAAAGTGATTGTACCATCTTACATTCCCACCAACATTGGATGAGTGTTCCTAATCCTCCACATCCTTGCCATAATTTTTCATTTGATGTTTTGATGTTTGCAATCCTTACTGGGGGAAGGTGGAATCTCATAGTTGTTTTAATTTCCATTTCCTTGATGATAAGGGATGAAGAACATTTTCTTAAGTATGTGTTTGCCATTTGTATTTCTTCCTCTGAACTGCCTGTCCAGCTCTTTACCCCATTTTGTGAGTGGGTTGTTTGACTTTTTATTGTTTAGGTTTTTGAGTCCTTTGAGGATTATAGAGATTTGGCCACTGTCAGTTGAATATGCAGGAAATATTTTCTCCCCTCCTGTGGGTAATCTATTGGCTTTGCTTGTTGTATGTTTGTCTGTGAAGAAACCCTTAAGCTTCATGTGATCCCATTGGTTGAGTGATTGTTTAAGATCCCGTGCTACTGGGATTTTGTTCAGGAAATCTTTTACCATTCCTATAAAAAAAGTTCCTCCTATATTTTCTTCCAGTAATAGCCAAGTTTCCGGTCTTATGTTGAGGTCTTTTATCCATTTGGACTTGAGTGTTGTGCATGGTGAGGTGTGTGTCTCAAGTTTCAGTTTCCTGTATATGGTTATCCAGTTTGTCCAGCAACATTTGTTGAAGATGCTGCCTTTTTTCCAGCCTATATTTTTAGGGCCTTTGTCAAATATCAGGTAGCTGTAGTTGCTTGACCCAAAATCTGGGTCCTCAATTCTATTCCATTGGTCTATACTCCTGTGTTTTGCTGAGGATATATTTAAATATATGAAGCACACTACCATTCTATGTAAATTTTGAGACCATTTTTGTAATCTCTGCAAAAAATGATGCTGGTATTGTTATTGGTATTGTGCTAAATCTATACATTGCTTTTGGTAAAATTGCCATTTATGCAATGTTGATTCTTTTCAAACTTCTCACTTCTCCCCAATTACTTTCTTGAGTTGTTTTATATTTTCATTATATATGTCTTTCACATCCTTGTTAAATGTTATTCCAAGGTATTTATTTTTTGTTGTTGTTGTTATTGAAAATGGGACAGCTTCACCAGAAAAGCTACTGATTTTTGTGCATAGATTTTGTAGCCAGCCACTTTACTGAAGGAATTTATCACCTTTAGAAGTTTTGATATGGAAACTTGTGGGTGATTTATGGACAGAATTATGTCATTTGCAATTAAGGCTAACTTGACTTCTTCCTTTCCAATTTTAATCCCTTCTATTTCTTTCTCCTGTCTTATTGTTTGGGCTAGTACAATTTGAAGAGCAATGGTGAGAGTGAGTACCCCTGTCTTGTTCCATATCTCAGGGGGAACTCCTTGAGTCTTTCCTATTAAGTTTTATTTGGGCTTTAGGTGCTTTATGTATAGCCTTTATTGTGTTGGGATAAAATCCTTCCATGACTATTCTTTACACTATTTAGATCATGAAGTGGTATTGCATTTTGTTAAAGGCCTTCTTTGCATCAATTGAGATGGCCTTGTGACTTTTATGGTTAAGTTCATTTATGTGGTATATTATGTTCACTGATTTCCATATGTTGAGCCATCCCTGTATCAAAAATGTAAATTTTTGTTTGCTTGGAATATCATTTTCCATCATTTCACCCTGAGATGTCTATCTTTAGTGTTGAGGTGGGTTTCTTGAAGACAGCAGATAGAAGGATCCATTTTTTTTTTGTTTGTTTGATCCACCCTGATAACTTGCATCTTTTGATAGGTGAGTTAAGACCATTAATATTTAAGGTTATCACTGTGAGGTTTGAGTTAACCCCTGCCATGATGAGGTGTTTTATAGGGTTTGGTGCTTTCTTGTGTTTTGTACTATGTTGAGCCTTACCTATTTTTGATTATTGTGATCTTCTTGTTGGCTCTTGAGATTGGCTGCTTGTTCTATGTGGAGTATTCCCTCAAGTATTCTCTGTAGATTTACTTTTGTGTTCATATAGTCATAGAGTTAACTTTTTCTCATGGGAAATTTTCCTTTCACCATCTATTCTGAGGGATACTTTTGCTAGGTAGAGTAGGTTGGAAGCCATAATATTTTAGACTTTGAAGTGTTCCATTCCAGGCCCTTCTGACATTCAGGGTTTCCACTGAGAAATCTGACATAATTCTGATGAGATTGCCTTTGTGTGATGTGAGATGCTTCTCTCAACACTGTCTTTGTTTTCATTGTTAAGAGTTTTAAATATGTTGTTCCTTGGAGTGTTTATTCTTTGGTCCTCTTTTTGGTGTTCTATGAAGTTTTTGTATCTGAATAGGCCTCTCTTCTGAGAGATTTGGAAAATTTTCTTCTGTAATTCTGTTATTTTTCTTCATGTCCATCTCTTTTTTGAGGTATGATTTCAGTTCTAGTTCTGATTTTCTTGATGATCCTTGGAATTTATTCTTGCATTTGATCAAGTCTTCAATAAGGTTAACCAAGAAGTTGTTGAGATCTTCCATTTCTTGACTTATCTTCAGTTCATTCATGTCTTTTTGGGGGTTTCTAAGGTTTTTTTCCAATCAAGTTAAGCCTACTATCAAAAGCTGAGTGCTCTAAGAGATTATTCTTTTTCATTTCAGTGATCTTATTGTTGGTTCTTTTATGGCTTGCTTCCCATTCAGCATTTCTTTTTTTTTTTTTTTTTTTATTTAAAAGGAAGATTTTAAAATTAAAATATTAATGTAAACCACAAGCACCACATGCTTGAAAAACAGAAAAAGGAAGCCCCATGTTCCTAGTGCAAAGGCTAAAACACCATTTGTATCAGCTCAGACAAGCAGACAGAAGGACCGGTGTCACCATCTTAAAGTCCAACAGGCATCTCTATAGCTCGTTTTCCTTCTGTTAGACATATATTCTCTCACTCAGGATCCACTTCTCTGTGTGGTAGGAAACACAGAAAAGGGCTTCTTTCTTCCAGTTATTTGCAAAAGGGTAGTTAGGCTCAACACAAGAGGCTAAGGGAGTCAGGACTTATAAATACTAGCAAAGGGAAAAATGAGAAGGGCAATTCTCCATAATCAGGGTGGCCTCTACTAACAGCCAAAGATGATGGGCAGTAAAGGTGTTGGGTGAAGTCCATATCCATTACAAAGAAATAGATATGTGCTGCTATACAGAGGTACTAACCAGCAAAATGCTTTCACACCTCTAATTTTTCCCTTATTTTTCAAATTTTCAAGGTGCTTTCATATTACCTGTTACTGAATAAAATCAGTAAGAAACCTTCCTCTCTAATTACATTCATCACATTATACTTGTTAAGAGGGTATCTACAGAAGACAATATGCTTTGGTTTAAAAATTATACACTGTTAGGCTGGAGAGATGGCTGAGCAGTTAAGATGTTTGGAGGATCCCAGTTCCACTCTCCAGGACCCATGTAAGCCAGATGCACAAGGGGGCTCATGTCTGGAGTTCGTTTACAGTGGCTGAAGGCCCTGATATGCCCATTCTCATTCATTTTCTCTCTCTCCCTATCAAATAAATAAATATTTTTAAAAATAAAAATTTTACACTGTGACTACCAGAAGGAACTGGAGAGAAAACACAGGAAGAGGCAGGCTACCCGTCTTGAGATACTTGAATGGCTAACATAAGAAAGACAAAGGGTCACCGGGCATGAAGCACTGCTTTTAGTCCCAGCACCTGGGAGGCTGAGGGACATCCTTCTTTTAAGTAGGGAGAAACAAAAAGTTCTGGTAGCCAAGAACATGTTTGCTTGAACTATGAGGCTCGTCCCTCAAGGAGGTTTTGCTGAGGTAAATATAATGTGGCACAGTTCTGATGGTAGTTAAGTGTTCTGAAACTTTCCACACATTCTGAGCCTCTGAGACAAATCTGAGGTTTGTAGAAAGTAACGAAAATTTAAATCTAATGAGCATTAGTCTCAAGATTAGATTGTTTAAATAAACTACAGGTTTAACACATTTTAAAATAGTTTCACTATTTCATATTTCAGTCTGAATCTACTGAAATGGAAATTTTAAGGTTATTGAAATGGAATTTTGCTATTAATTTAAATGTATTGTGATTACTTTCACTTAGTCCTCACAGGGGTATAGTTATGTTCACTCATTATCTAAATGAATCTAGGGAGGTTGCATTTTGGGATTTCTGTGTATAGTATTGCTTGGTGTCCTCACATGTGTGTGCAGATGCAAGTGGCCCATACACTTGCATACAGAGGCCAGAGGACAGCATGTGCCCTCTGTCACCCTTCCGCCTTATGTCCGTGAGACAGTCTCTCACTGAATCTGGAGCTCAGTGGGTTTGGGCTGGACTGGCTGACCAGTGAGCACCAGCTGTCCTCCTATCTCTGCCCACTCAGCTCTGGGAACCGAGGCATGCCTGGACACACCTAGCTATGTATATGGGTGCTAGGAATAAAACTTGGTCCTCATGCTTACTCAGTGAGAGCTCTCACCCACTAAACCATCCTCCTAGCCCACATTCCTAATGAGTCTTTAAGTTAGTTTCTTCAAATATTTGAATTATCATTAAAGGGCTGGAGACACTGCTCAGTGGTTAAGGCACTTGCCTGAATTATCATTAAACAGAAAATACCAATATACTATCATTTAAAGCAGTGCACTATATGAAACAATACATTTTGAAATCATCTACCAGCATATTATTTCCCATAAAAATAACATCTCATGGTTTATCCACACAGTACAATAAACCACAAAAATATTTCACTAAAAAAAAAGCCTTCACACTTGACTCTTATAAAATGGGGTTATATCATCTGTCCTAGGAGTCAGTCAAGACGATGGAGGACGGTCTTCTGTAGGAGGGTCATCTAGCATCTTGTCATAGCTGCTTCTCTTCTGCTTCTCCTTCATCCCAACCTTGAGGCCCTTCTAGATCATCTTTGGGTTCACCTTCACCTGGAGGAGACACAGCTTGCCATTGTTGATGTGGAGATGTTCAAATGACAACTTTGAAACTCAAAAGCTGAAAAGTGATGGATTTTTATTTTATTTCTGTTTATTATACTTATACATATACATGCATATTTGATGCATTCTTAGAAAATGCCTCCGAGTTGAACCAGTCACATTTCTCTATATTGTTGGCCATATGCCATATATAAAACATATGTTTATCATCTTTAGCTTAAAAGTGAAATAGCTTAGGGCTGGAGAGGTGGCTGGGAAGTTAAGGTACTTGTCTGCAAAGCCTAAGGAATCAGGTTGGATTCCCCAGTACCCTCAGAAGCCAGATGCACAAGGTGGTACAAGCATCTGGAATTTGTTTGCAGTGGCTGGAGGCCCTAATGCACCCATTCTCTCACTCTCTCTCTCTCTCTTGCAAATAAAAAAATTAAATAGCTTATGTTGATTTCCTTGATCATTAGGCAGTGATTTATCTACTGAGGTCTGCAAGCCATTTTTATTTTCAATCATTGTTTTGTCACACATTTCCCTTGTGCATATTGCTTAGAATTTTATTGATTTGTCAAATCTTTCCTTATAAAAACATTAATAAACTTACTAACATATTAAACACATTTTTTTGGCTTACTGTTTGGACTTTTGTAGTGTTTTAGAGATAGAAACGTAAAGTTTTTAAATGTCATTTTGGGATTTCTGCCCTTCCTGGCACTTCTGTTTCAGAACCATTTTTCAATTGAAAAATAATAAGTATTCACACTTTATATCTTAGTTGTCTTTTGCTTTTATTTTACTTTGCATTCTTCAATTAATAGTTTACAGAGAGCAGAGTGTAAGTATAGGGTTTCCATTACTTTACGCTTATCTTTATTCCAGCATTGTTGTCTAAAAATCTTCCTTGGATCTGAATGTCACTATTTTTAATATTGAAGATGCTTAATAAATATTATCTGACAGAAGTCCACATTTATGTTGAATTACTTTTCAAAATTTTCATAATGAGTGCAATTTTTGTCCAGATGAAATTTTGCTTATCCCATTGTGTCACCAACATCCCATCATGGGTGGTTCTGCAGTCTGTTGATCATTGAAGTCCTTGGTCAGTGTAAACTGACCAAAGACTTAGGAGGGCCAACTCACCTGTGAGGTTATCATGGGAAGGGAAACCCCATTCTGAATATTTGTTTTACCATACCATCTTTCTTTTTTTTAAACTTCACTTTTACCCCCATCTTAATATCAGCTGTAGTTCAGTTATAAACATAATAAATAATGATGATAATATCTCATTTGCCATGTCGCCTAAAAGTTTCAAACTTTAGGGGTTGTAAGGTTTTTATTTTATTTGTTTTGTTTTATTTTATGGATTTTTTAATGTTTGAGGTTTCTTAAATTTTTTTCAGTTTTCTGCTTTTGTTTGGGGTTTTTGAGACAAGGTACTAGGATGACAGAGGGTAAGCCATCATGCCCAGCTCAAACGTTGCTTATTGTTTCTTTGTTTGATTGATTGATTTTTCATAAAACAGTAATTTTAGAATAGTCTTTTGGGAAACAACATTGAGCTCCCTCCTTAAAGAAATGTTGTTGTCATTTTAGAGTGTGGAAGGAGAACATCATGAGAAAGCTGTGGAACTACTCAAGGCTGCCAAAGAGAGCGTCAAGCTGGTGGTCAGATATACCCCAAAGGTCCTGGAGGAGATGGAGGCCCGCTTTGAAAAGCTGAGGACAGCCCGGCGCCGACAGCAGCAGCAACTGCTCATCCAGCAGCAGCAACAGCAGCAGCAATTGCAGACCCAGCAGAACCACATGTCATAGGTGAAGAGCCTGCTCCATTCTAGGGAGGGCCCATTTAAACATAGTTTCTGCAAGAAAATACTCTGAGAAAAATTAGTCAGATGCAAGACCATAGTCTAAACCATATAAACTGCTATTATTGATGCAGCAACTATACCCTCCACAATTGTAAGATTATTTTGGGAAAGAACATGCTTTCGGGTGGGGGGGGGGAGCACAGTTTCCAAGATGCCTTTGTATAAATTAAGAAAATGGAGCCTCTGATTCTCCGAGTTCTCTGTGGGAGGAACTTGAGCTCACACTCATCTTCTTGGCCTTTACACAACCCCTTATTCCACAACCTCAGAATGCTTAGAAAACGGCTGCCCTGAACGAATGAAGTAGCAGCCAGTCAATGCCATGACCTGAGACTTTGAAGCTTGTTTGTTGTTTTGTTTTGTTTTTCTAGTATTTAAAATATAGCTGACTCTCCCTCTTCAGGACAAGGAAGGCTCAATCAAGTTTTCTTCTTATAAACAATGAAGTCAAGCATTTTAATAGTATAAGTTGCCATTCTTGAAGTACCTAATGTGTGCTAAACCCATATTACATATTACCACTAATCCTCTGAAAAGGCCATCATGCATGTATCACTGAACCCCACTTGGGGAGAGAGGTGAACAATCCAAAACTGTAAACACTTCCATGGATTTCCCACCACCACACTGAGGATCCCCCAATCACCTTGACAAATAGCATAAACCAATATCAGATGTTCTGAAGATATATAAGCTTTCTGTGCTTTATCGGGGGGAAAGATGGCTCATATTATTCAGCATCCATATAATATGGGAGCTGCAAATGTGTATTTGGAAGGATGTTTTTGGAAAAGTGGTAAGTGGTGATATCAGGTGGACTCTAGTCATTCAATACTAAGACTACTGTTTGCATAAGAGAAACATTAACTATGAGAAGCTTTTCCTTTTTAATGCCCCCACCTCTCTGTCTCTCTATCTCTCTCTCTCTCTCATGC
This sequence comes from Jaculus jaculus, assembly GCF_020740685.1. Taxonomy (NCBI): domain Eukaryota; kingdom Metazoa; phylum Chordata; class Mammalia; order Rodentia; family Dipodidae; genus Jaculus; species Jaculus jaculus. The sequence goes on along the minus strand of NC_059107.1, from coordinate 124,238,222 downwards.
GTATGCGTGTGTGTGTGTGTTATGTACTTGTGTGTATCCATTCAGTACCCTGTGCTTTACCTGCAGAGCAGTGCCATTGATTGTGATGGCTGGAGGGACCATGGGTGTCTAGTTCCATCACTCTTGTACCCATTTATTTGAACTGGAGTCTCTTACTGATCCTGGAGCTTTCCATGTTTTCATGAGTTCCTTCTAGTCTCCAGTCTCTGCTCCCCCACAGAACTGAACTGACACTACAGACATATTTATCCTTACCTGCCTGTTTACATGGGTCTGGAGATCAAACTAGAATGGTCTTTCAGGCCTGTCCAGGCCCTCATGCTCGCACAGGAGGTGCTCTTAACCATAGCTCTAGCCTAATTTGCCTTTTTTATGACACCATTTAAATATTTCATTTTTATTTATTTCTTTATTTGACTGAGAAAGAGGGAGAGAGAGAGAGAGAGAGAGAGAATAGGCACCCCAGGGCCTCTAGCCACTGCAAACTCCACATGCTTGGGCCCCCTTGTACATCTGGCTAGTGTGGGTCCTGAGAAATAAAACCTGGGTCATTTGGCTTTGCAGGAAAACACCCTAGTTGCTAAGCCATCCCTCCAGCCCTTTTATGACACTATTAAAGGGAGACACTAGATAGGCAAATTTCTGAAAATTACATTCTACCCTGAAAAGTGTACCTGTTCCAGGGCAGATAACTATTTGGGATAGCCATGGGTTGAGAACTGTCCAATGACCTGCAGATGCAATAAGAGCATATGCTGTATTCTCATGATGCTTACATTCTAATGTAAGCAGAGGAAAGGAACAAGTGGATGCATAAAACTTCTATTGCAGAATTAAATACACTGTTTGTAGTTTGGATAGGTGATCACTTTAGACTGGCTTATCAGTGAATACCTCCAAATACATACTGAAGGAGATAGTATTTAAGATAAAACTGAATGAAAAGGAGCCTCCAAAAAAGAGAATAAGAGGAGGAAGTTCCAGTGCACTAGTTCATGAACTATGTAACATTTGAGAAACAGAAAGAATTCCTCTGCAGCTAAGAAACAGTGAGGACAGTGGTAGATTATGTGGTTAATGAGATAGCTGGAGGGGGACAGAGAAAAGAGAGTCTTGCATACCCCTGAGAAAAATTCAATTAAATTCCAATTTGCAATGGAAGGCATTGACTATTTTTGTTTATTATTATTTATTTACACATATGGTGAAGGGGCATGCCAGGGCAAGGGAGTACCCATTTAGCTATACATGGGTGACTGGGGATTGAACAAGGTCAGCAGGCTTTGCAAACAAGTACCTTCAACAGCTAGCCCACCTCCCCATCACACTGAAGGTTGTATAAGGGAAAGAATGTCATGATCTGATTTGCACATCATAAAGACCATTCTAACATTAACAGAACAGATTATTGTAGGGTTAAATTAGGAAAGACCAATAGGAATCTTAATCTACAATGCTCCTGCAAAGAGATGTGGTGGCTTGGACTAGAGTACTGTGGTTGGGATAGATACTATGAAAAGACATGTACAAGTCATTTTGTCCAGTGCCTTTTCAGTTTCCAATTTGCATCTCCAAATCCTTTTGATGTTTTTGGAAATAAGGAACATACACTGTTCTTTAATCAAGCAAACAACATGCTTTCTGCTAGTGTTTTTGTTTCTTCCATCCTTGGTATAGTAGTCAGTCCCAACAATTCTGGGATGACCATCCAACCAAATGCAGTTTTATGGAGGAATGGATTTATTTCAAATTTACATATCCAATGGAATTTCTATTAATGGAAGAAGAAGCTAGCTCCCATTCATAAATCCAAGAAGATAAAGAAACTCCAAGTTTCGGTAGATGATATCTTTCAAGTAAGTACTGTATCTTATCTAGCTGAGTACAGATATAGAGGCTTCCTCCTCAAGTTCTGGGATTTCTGTTGAACCTAGAGTACTCTTTGTTATCCTCTTAATGTCTGTAGGTTTTGAGGGATATCTTCTCCTTTCATTTGTAACACTAGTAATTTGTGTCTCCATTCTCCTTCCTCTTAGTTAGCCTTAGTTAAATATTAATGATTTTGTTAGGTTTGTCAAAGGACAAGCTTTGGTTTGCATTGATTTTTCTCTATTAATTTCCCATTTTCAATTTCATTAGTTTCTGCTCTACTAATTTTTATCATTACTTTTCTTTAGCAGAATTTGGATTTAATTTGGTCTTTTCCTAGTTTCCTAAAGTAAAAGTTCATGTAATTAATTATAAGTTTTCCTCTAAGTGTTGATTTTATTAGAGCCTACAAATTTTGGTAAGGCATTTTTTTCATGTGCAAATTTTTAAAAATATTTTCACATGTTCATTTTAAAAATATTTATTTCAAAATTTCTTCATATTTCTTCTTTGACCCATCACTCTTCCAATTTTAACTATTATGGTAAGCCTAACTGAACCATTCAAGATCGTGTATTTGCTTTTATTAGTATGTTTGTTGTATGAGACAATGTTTTTTTTAATATTTTTTAAGATTTATTTTTATTTATTTATTTGTTAGAGAGACACAGAGAGAGGTGGGAGGGAGGGAAAGAGAGAGAAAGAGAATGGTTGTACCAGGGCCTCAGCTACTGCAATGAACTCCAGACGCATGTGTATCTGGCATATGTGGGTCCTGGCGTATCAAACCTGGGTCCTTAGGCTTCATAGGCAAACACCTTAACCACTAAGCTATTTCTCCAGCCCGATAATGGGTTTTATAATGACATTTCTCTCTCATTATATCATGGTTTGGCCATATTTACTGCCCATTACACTCTACTATATGCCTCAACCCTCTGACTCCTCCCCAACTATTTCCCAAATACTTCTCATATTTCCTTCCATTTTCTTGTGTTTTCTTTCTGAATATTTATTTTACGAGACAGAATTCCATGTAACCTAGGCTGGCCTTGACCTTGCTATGCAGTTAAGGTGTATTTTGAGTTACTGATCTTCCTGACATCATCTCCCACAAGCTGAGATTATATGCACGCACCATCACATCCAGTTCCATCTGTTCTCATGCCATATGTGTGTGTGTGTGTGTGTGTGTGTATACATATACATATACATATACATATACATATACATATACATATACATATACATATACATATATATATATATATATACATATATATACATATATATACATATACATATATATATATATGCCACCTGGGTTCCACAGGTAAGAAAAAACATGTGATATTTGTCTTCCTGGATCTGGCTTATTTTGCTTACAATGATGACCACTAGTGCCCACAACTGATGAACAAACTGTCCATCTGCCATCTGAACTTCCCACTGGTATGTACTGTAGAATATTCCCAGCAAGTATAAGTTAGAACACAGGCATTCAGAGGGAGTGGAACACAATTCTCTCAACAAAAATAGTTCTTTTAAGAGAGTTAGTAAGGCAATTTAATCAATAAAATTCATAGTTAGACACAAAACAGACTTTCAAAAACAGCACAAATTGTTACCTGCTGAGTTATAAGTCACGGGACTGAAGTAAATGAGATGGTTCTTCCCTGAAGGACTTTCAGTGTATGAGTCAGGATTCTGTAGAGGAACAGGACTAATAGAATCAATGTGTACTATAAAGGAGGTGTGTTAGATCAGATCACATTGGATTGGGCAGGCCAATGACAGTATCCCCAATCTGGCAGGGAAAACATGGGGGATTCCTGGAAGGTTGCTAGAGTATCTTCAGTCCATATTGGAAGGATGAAGAAGCTGGGTTCTGGTGAGCATGAAGGATGGCAGCAACAAAGTAAATCCACTCACCAGCCATTACCAAAGACAGCTAGGCAAAAGTCACTGCTCTTTCTCAGTATATCTATAGGCTGCCATTGGAAAGGCTGCTTGTTCTGGGGGTAAATGTTCCTTCCTCAGTTAATCTTTCCTGGAATCATCCTCACACACCTGTCCAAGAGGTATGTCTGTTACTTTGATTCCTGACCTGATCTACTTGACACTAGAATATAACGTCCATGTTGTACATTCCCACTATATTTCTTAGAGCCTGCTTCTCTTCTGAATAGAACTCTTGACAAGTTACACCTGTTAAGAGCCTCCTTACCTCAAGACATGGAATGTATGATTATTTAACTAATTGAAAACATGGTCTCTAGATCTCTGTCACTTAATTGCTAAGAGTCTCTTAAGAATTCATTCAATTTAAGACTCACAAAATTTTCTCTTGTGGAGATTAAATAATAAAAAAGATATAAGTACAACTCTTAGCAAAATATGTAGTGAGTAGAGCCCACTTAATAAATGTAAGTGAGAGAAATAATACCAGCACTAGAAATTCTATAGTAGTTACCAGGTTCACAGCAGAATACACTGTAGGTGACTTGAGATGCACGGTGTTTAGCACATGACACTCTGGCACCTCTCTACATAATTTGTCAGCTAGAGTGCTGGTGCAGAGTTGGCAGAACAATTTTCTAAAATCTGTTTCATATGTGAGTTTTGGCACATATTGAAATAAAAATAGTAGCAGCTTAAAAAAAAAAAAAAAGCAAAGATCGAGAGAAATGACCCTATGCTAATAGAAGAGTGACAGGCCAAGAAAGCAGATGCCTTAAATCTGATCATGTTGGCAGCTGCCTGTCCTGTTATAGGTGGTGTGGGATCGACCTTGTAGAAGAGGCAGGTTTTGTATCTTCCACAGAGAAAGGAGATTGGTGTTTCCATCTTGGTCAACCACGGGTTTTGTCTGCAAGTCTGAACAAAAACTACTAAATGTTTTGATTGTTATACATGTTATTTATATTTTGCTCTTGTATAGAGAAATAGAATCATCTGAAGATTGTAGGTAGTAGTGTTATATAGTTGAAATAATTCCAAACTGTTGTTCTTTATGTTATTTGGGGGAGTAACTGGCTATGCCAGCCTCATTTGAGAATTACTTCCTTTACAACATTAAATAATTTTGCTCATGTGTGGAAGTCTGCATAAATGATGGTGCCCAAAATAATCTTTGATGTTCTTACAAAACACATGCTCTTTTGATGCTCTCAGCACATTGTAGGTGATAAGGGAAGACTACTCCCTGATCTCTATTGACTCTTTTTCCTCAATTTCAGGTCTTCCCAGAAAAAGCTACTGGATCAAACATCTGATTGTCACAAATTGGGAAACGTGCTCCAGAATCCCAGCACATAGTAAAAGGAAAAGGCAGCACCAATAACTGTACCCGTCAACAAGCTGTGAACACATGGTGTATAAATCCTTTACCGAGCAACTCAACACCTTTCGTCTCTGGGCTTCAGCCCCTGCTCACCCAGACCTTCCATTCACCACAGTGGAAACTCTCAGTGTAGCAGGAGAGATTTTACAGTCTACAGACTGAAACAGTATAAGAAGAATAAAGTCTGTGACTTTTGAATAAATCACCAGAGCCAGGATTAAGTGAATCTTTGGTCTAGGGCTTTTCCAGAGATTAACAAACCCATCATTAGGTTATAGTTCAAATTGCATCTGTTGGAGGTTGTCACCATTTGAGAGAAACCTACTCACTGCCCCTCACCCTGACCAGTTCCACTATCCATATTTCTCAGTAATATGAGTTGGAATTCCATTTAACTAGAAACTCAACCTTAATTCTCCTCTTGGATATCACAAGTTATGTTTATAATCTCTTCATGCTCTAGAAACAGTTGGCTTTTTATTTTCTGTTGTTATGAATTTTATTATGCATCAGCAGATTAGGATAATTTTTGCTTAACTTTTACTTTGGGTAGGAACTTTAGTACTGTACACTTTTTAAATTTAAGTATTGCTTGAATCTATTATTAATTCTAATAGAATATAATGTATATTTATTCCACAAAATATATATTATCAGCATACATTTGTTATACTTTGCTTACTAAGGATTACAACTCTGTAAGAGTATACTATTCCTTCATGAACTTATCCTCATGTGATATATATGACCGTGCTCTAAATGTTGTTGCTATTCTTTAGTTATATATTTTTTCATTGACAAGCTTTGGAGAAATCTAAACTCATTATGCACATATTGATAAGCTGTCATGGAAAAATACTTAGTATGTTAAAGCTTAGGGCTTTACAAAATTGAATTGTAATATGTAATATATGTACACACATAAAAGTTTACATGTCACCAAAGTTCAAAACACTTTTTCCCAAATATAAACCATATATTTTTGGCAACTTAAGATCAAAAGTATTGGCCCTTTTAAAATTAGGCATGTGAGCTGGCGTGGTGGTAAACACCTTTAGTCCCAGCATTCAGGAGTTGAAGTAGGAGGATGAACATGAGTTCTAGGCCAGCCTAGGCTATAGAGCAAGTTCCAAGTCAACCTACGCTAGAGTGAGACCCTGCTTCAGAAAACAAAACAAACAAACAAAAAAATTAGGCATGTAGATGACAGTGATATCAGTCTTGTGGATGACAAGTGCTGCTTCCTGTACAGGGGAAATAGATTTCTTTTACATATTTTCATATTATTTAGATAATGAGATCTATCATCTTACACATAGTTTTCATAGAGTCCTGTGCTCACCTAGTCTAGTGTAAAGTTATGGAATGAATAAGAAACAAAATGATCTGGGTACTTGAATCACCTTAAACACAGATTCCTAAGAAATAGGAAGACTAGTTCGTTGCCTAGTTGAAACAAACTAGACAGACTGTTGAGACAGAGTCAAACATTTTGATATTTCTCTTTTTCAAAAGCAGAAAATGATTCCCCAAGATACAATAAACTTGATAGTTAAGATAGTCTTCCAAAATACAAATCTATAAAACTTGGTTTGGAAACTGTCTGAAATTAAAAATAAAATCAGAATTACTCAGCACATTTTATTTTACACTGCTGGTATTATTGTCAAGTGCTAGTTTTTTGTTTGTTTGTTTGTTTGTTTTTCTATTCTTAATAGTATATTATCCACCAGGGTACAAACAGCAACCCGAGAGCTACACCAATTTATCTCAACACTGTTCTGGTCCCATCCTTAAATACATATCTTTTTTTTTTTTATTACCAGAGAGAGGGGGGACAGTGAAGACCCTGAATGTTATGTAAAATAGGTTTATAAGATACAAGCATGATGAAAAATGAATAAAAGGAGACTATATGATTATTCTTCAGTTTGAAAAAATAGTTCACATTTTTATAAGAAAAATGTAATAAAACATATATTTTAGTTATCATTTAACAAAGAAATATGAAAGCTATTCTGGCAATGCCACAAGACTCTCATAAAAGGAAATCACCACACTCTTTAATGAGAAAATGGTCATTTCAACACATTTCTACACAGTGTATCAATTTGGAGCTTAAAATATGCTTTTATTTAGTTAGTAAATGTTTAGTTAATGTTGAAGTTGCCATATAATTTCCCATCAACACAAGTGTTATCAAAAGAACTATCAAATGAGCAGATAATTTACGTTTGTGTTTTCTAGGAAGTCTTTGTATTTTATGATTCATTTGTATAATGTGAATTACTGATAAATGTACGCCAAGTTGTTTGTCAAAGTGAAGGGGCAATCCATCACACCTGCAAAATCCAAGGACAGATTACGTGTCTTATCGGTCCTACACACAAATGGCTGGTTTTCTTCAGTAAAATTTAGCTTGTTGACATTCAGCCTTCCCTTAAAATTTTAATCAAAAATAGCACCCCAAAGACAGAGTGGGGTGTTGTAGTTCTCTTAAGTTTTGCTGAAGCCAGAGGTAAAGGGGAAAATATAAAAATTTACATTAATGGACTTTATTACTATTAATCATATTAGAGCCACAGACATGTCTGATGCCATACTTAACAAAAAGACATTGTAGACTGCTCTTATAGGAAGCTCAATGTTAACCATAATTAAGTATGACAAGTTAGGAAAAATGAGAGTGACTTCTCATCAGAGATCTGCTGATGAATTTCATTTCATTCCCATGTTGGTGGACAGTGGAAAAGATTTTTCTAAATGTTTTTCCTATTGTGATTTCTAAAACAAAAACAGAATGCAGTTCAGTATAAAAAAAGAAATTCCTGAGACCATTTTTACAAGAGCATTTACATTTGGATTCCATTGCCATCTGAAATAGAACATCTGCAGGGAGATAATGAGCTTAAATTACAATTGACTTTGGAAAGAATAACAGACTTTTGTGCTTCCTCAATCATGTAATCAATAGAGAATTCGCTAGCAGTTTGAACTAGTTTAAGATAATGCTAAGATCTAATGCAAAATCTAACATTCAGGGACTCATTAAGAATTGGAGGTTGTCTCTGAAGAATTTGGTGAGCTAAAGATCGCACCAATTTACAATGCAATTTTCAGCTGTCATGTCACACTGATCTTATTTCCACTTGGGTAACTGTACAAAAAGAAGCCCCAAGCTGTGGAACACTTGTCTCCACTTTTTACACACCCATTACTATTATTCAGATGCCAGTAGGTGGGAGTCACGCACCACCTGTACATGAGAGCAGCTTCAACCATCATGAGTTCAGGAAACTGCTCGGAAAATTCAGGGAGCCCAAGAGCGTAAGATCTTCCAAAGTATAAGATGCTCCTACCAATCCTATTCCTCTCTAAACCCCAAAGTCTTTGAGAGACAGGGATAGAATGACAGCCTAGCACAATAAGGGTGCTCAACAAATGTTTGTTGAATGAATCAATTTTCGAATAAATGGGTAGATTTGCGCTTTTGATGATTTCATTAGCTAATACTGATGGGAAGTATTAATTTCTCAATTCATAGCTAAAGCCAGAACTGACTTGCAGACACAATTTGGAATCAAGTTACTTCAACAATTTCTAGGATTTAAAGACTTTTAAAAAAGGAACAATGTTTATGGGTTCAAGTTTTTTTTAATAGTAAATCAAGTCCAAATCTTTCTAAAATTTTGTATAAGCATGTTAAATTATTTGGCATGAAGGATTCAAATATGGACCTCCATTTCTAAATGTTATAAGAGATTTTTTTTGTTTGTTTTCAAAGTGTAAGAAGTTATGACATCAAGCATGGTAGTATTGCCTCTGATAATAACTCACAATAATCTCTAAGGAATTCCTAGTCATTGGAGACATCATTCCTAAATCTGCCAAACTGTCACTATTTTCCTATTTGATTCCTAGAATGTACCTGAGCTAAAAATTAATCACATGCCTACTCAAAGTGTTCCATGGGTTTTTTCATTTAACAAGTATTTATTGTGTACCTAGCATAAACTAGGTTCTGGATATATAATGAGGCACAAGAAAGATGTAGTCCCATTATAGAATTTACCATGAGAAACTTCTCAATACTGAAGCTGGACATAACTAAAATGCACCATCCACTAGATCCCTTTCATATCTGACAGAAATCATAAAACACTTCATGCACAGATTTATGTGAGCTTGCTTTTCTGAACATACCACTCAAAAATGCCACAGTGTTTATCTATCAACCATGGTTCCAACCCACTGAATTAGGCAAGTGATAGTCCATAGCAGTTATGCAGCTCTTACTATATTCTAACGACTGTGCTCTATGCTGTCTCAAACTATATCATCGTACCACTTCAGCAGCCCTAGTCAGTAGTTTCAATTTTATAGACAAGAAAACTGAAACATAGATCTGTGTCTTGCCCAAGGTCACCCAGCTAGCAGATAGTGCTGGGATCTCAATTCATGAAGTCTGACACAAGAGCTCATGTCCTTGATCATTTTCTGTCGGTTTGGGAGATATCATTTCATTAAAATGAATAATTGTGCATAGAAGTACTTTGAAATTGTAAAAGAGCATACAAAATATAACAGGAAATTATTACTCATTCTAATCAACAAATCACATCTGTGACAAAAGCAGGGTCAGAACTCAATTATAGCTTACTATCATAGAGAATACTTCAAGCCAGGGACATGTATAAAAGTACAGATCTAGAAGATTAATTCCTTGTTAGAAATATTTCAATGACTTCAGAATTAATTATGGTTAGCCACTGTGTCTATTTGGTGCTACAAAAACTGAGAAAAAACAAAACCCCTGCTCTAAGGGCTTATAACAAATACACAGTGTGGAGATGGACCAAGTATATTTCACATTGATGGGGAAGGATTGGCCAGTTGTACCATTTCTCACCATTGCATGTGCATCCTGTCTTTCCAATTGTTTTCATTGTTTTTCTGAAAGAGCTGCAACATTGTGCAGTGTATCAACCTGACCAAAGTGGTATTATGCTGCTGGGAAGTAAAGGTATTAAACACCTGCCTGGACGTGTTGTTTTTATTGACAGCTTCCAAAGGGTTTGTTAGATGCTGCAGGCACATGTGAAGTTTCTTACGCTTCTCCATTCTTAAAGGCTCAGCTCATTCTTCTGAGGGCCTGAGTTCATCAAAGGCAAAGAGAGAAGCACTTTTGCCTTCCTTCTCTCATACTCTACAAAAAACACTTCTGTGACCAGAATTTGGGGAGGGGGGCAGATGGGAAAGCAATTCTCCAAGTGGACAAAACTTGATATTTTATACAACTCATCCTGATGTTAGTATGTCACACCTTGCCAATTTGCCCTGTAGATAAACTGTTTCTCAGATCAGAAACCTCCAAGGAGTTTTACCCTCATTCATCAATAAAAAAAAAAATCATAAATTTTCAGATTCTCAATTAAGATTCTCTAAGCCAGAACATTAATAGCACATAAGAAAATAAGGGCATTAGGATACACCAACATCCACAATATGAAAGACTATAGAACATAAAATGTGATAGAGCATTTAGCACCCAGCTATGAAATAGAAGCTATGGGGTATGATAACAGCAAGACATCATGAAGTTTTCTTCAAGACCAGATGAAACTACAGGATAAACTTATTTATGGTAAAGATATTGTCCAAAACTTCATCAGATTGTGAGTCACCAATTCTAAACTAGCTGTTTGGAATGTGGTTGTGCACATGTGTATGTGAACACATGTGTATATATGTGTGTGCATGTGTATGTGTGTGAGAGAGAGAGATAGGATGGGCAATTTGCAGAAGCAGGCTATGGTGTTAGCATTGAGTAGATCTATTACTGAAGCTTGTTTTCCACTTGGTATGGCACTGCTTTACTCCCTTGTTTTACCTCACAATCCAAGCTATTCACTACTTCTTAAAAATAGTTATGAATTTCCCTTCCTCTGACTTTCTTTTCCAATGCATTGTATGTATGTATGTGTGTTCATGTGTGCATTGGTGCATAAGTTTGTGCAGGTGAACAAGCATATATATATATGTATATATATATATGTATGTATGTATATGTATACGTACATATATGTATATGTATATATGTTTGGGGAAATGTCCACCCACACACGTGCACATGCACATGCATGTGGAGCCAGAGGACCTTGCCTGTCATTCCTCTACAGGGTCACACACCTTTTTTTCTTTTTTCTTTTTTGAGGGGAAGAGTTTCTCAGCCAAAGCTTACTGATTAAGCTAAATTGGTAGATTAGCAGCTCCTATCTCTGACTCACTAGATTACAAACATTTACTGCCATACCCAGGTTTTTGCATAGGTTCTGGGGTCAAATTTTAGGTCCTCAAATTTATACTGACAAAGTCATTTCCTTACCAACCCCCTTTAGTTTTATTTTGTACAACATTCTTCTTGCCTTCTCAACAGTAGCACTCAACTTTTTCTAAATCCCATTTCCAATAATCCAACAGTAAATGTTAAGTTTTTTTTATATCTTTGTCAGGCTTTCTCCTACCTATGCTTTCATTAAACATTGTGGTCAGTCGTCTCTGGTTTTCCTCAGCTTGCCTTGCAGTTGTCTTCTTCACCTTAATTTCTTCCATACTTAATTATTTCCTATAGTATGCTTGCTCAAAATCTCTTAAAAGAGCCAGGAGTGGTGGCCCACACCTTTAATCCCAGCACTGGGAGGCATAGGTAGGAGAATCCCTGTGAATTCCAGGCCATCCTGAAGACTACATAGTGAATTGCAGGTCAGCCTGGGTTAGACTGAGACTCTACCTGGAGAAACCATTAAAAAATAAAAAAGAGTAAGCAACATATGGACTAAAGAAATGGCTTACCATTTAAGGTGTTTGCCTACAAAGCCAAAGGACCCCAATTCAATTCCCCAGTACCCACATAAGTCTGATGCACAAGGGGGCACATGCATCTGGAGTTTGTTTGCAGTGGCTAAAGGACCTGATGTGCCCATTCTCTCTCTTTCAAATAAGCATATAAAATACATTTTTGGGCTGGAGAGATGGCTTAGTGGTTAAGCGCTTGCCTGTGAAGCCTAAGGACCCCGGTTTGAGGCTCGATTCCCCAGGTCTCACGTTAGCCAGATGCACAAGGGGGCACACGTGTCTGGAGTTCACTTGCAGTGGCTGGAAGCCCTGGCGCGCCCATTCTCTCTCTCTCTCTCTCTCCCTCTATCTGTCTTTCACTCGGTGTCTGTCACTCTCAAATAAATAAATAAAAAATGGACAAAAAATATTAAAAAAATACATTTTTAAAAGTAAAATGTATGAAATAAATCTCTGACAATTTTCTTGTCATTGGTCCTGCCCTGGTCCTAAATCAACATATCAGAACCAGGGGATTGTGAGAATTAGTATCCTCATAACTACTGCAGTTCATACAGGGAAGAAACGAGTTGCTAATAGACATCAAAATATCTGTTCAGATTTCACCTACAAGTTCTTTGTTGTTTTACCAACACAAAGCTATATATGAGCCTCATATGTACACACTGCTATAATTTAGATCTTAGTTGTACCTCAAAGGCCTGAGTGGTAAGGCCTGGTAGTCACCATGGCACCATAGTGATGGAGCCCTTAGGAAATGGAGCTTCGTGGAAGTTGTTAGGAGCACTCATTGGAAGGGATATAGGAACTCCAGCTCCTTCCTATTCTTTTTCCTTCCTTGGCCATATGATGAATGGGTCTGCTTCTTCACTTGCTCCCAACATGACATGCTATTCACCTCCCAAAGCAACATGGCAAATCAATCATGAATAGACAGCTTCCAAACTTTGAATCAAAACAACATTCTCAGGCTGGTAAGATAGCTCACTCAGTACAGTGGTTTTTTTTTTCTAAGCATGAGGACCTAAGTTCATTTCACAAAACCTATCTTAAAAGATAAAATAAAGCCTGTGTCAGGCATGATGGAACATACCTGTAATCTTAGCTTTAAGGAGGTAGAGAGGAAGATCCCTGGGACTTGCTAGCCTGCTTGACAAGCTCAAATCCAGTGAGAGACACTCTCAAATAAAAGGTCGATAGTGCCCAAGACTGATGCCTAAGATTGCCCTCTGGTCTCTTCAAACCTGTGTGTGCGTGTGTGTACGTGGACACACACACACACACACACACACACACATTTCCATTTTTATGAGTTGATTGTTCATAGTATATTTATGGTGGCAGAAAGCTGCTGGGGTCACAGATGAAACATTCAATATCTAGCCTACACAAGGTATTAATTTGTTTCTTTTGTTCCTCTCAAGAACAAAATAAAAACTATCCTGAAGGAAAATTCTCGTGTGGACTATCACCTAGACTATAAACAGAGCTTAAAAATGACCCACACATGTGCAATATAATTTCAAAAACTTTATTTTGTATCTACTAATACATTTTTGCCTCCTGTGCACTTCTGTTTGCTCAGTGCATTACAGTATTAGAAGGGCTGCAGGAGTGAAAGGCAAATTGACACCACACAGGAGACATGAAGGGACTGTGCCTGGACAAACTTTCCTACACAGTCATCCAGCACCTAGCCTTCAGCTTTGCAGATCCACAATCACTTACCTCTTCATGTCGGTTTCGAGACATGAAGTTTTACTTAACATCTATGTTTTACATAATTATTAATAGTAACCCCTTTTGCTTGTCAGAAGTGTTCCAATGCAGATAGCACAATATGTGGTCAACCCATGAAGATGTGATAAAGCAGTAAAACAATGGTTCATCTTAACCCCTCTCAATTCCCAAGATAATTTGAAAGGATTAAATTTATTGTATGTAACCAAATGAGTTCAATGGAACTTGAGTTTTCAGGAAAAAAAAAAAAAAGAAGGAAGGAAGGAAGGAAGGAAGGAAGGAAGGAAGGAAGGAAGGAAGGAAGGAAGGAAGGAAGGAAGGAAGATAGGTAGGGAGATAGGTGCTGGAGAAATGGCTCAGTGCTGAAGGCATTTTCTCATAAAGCCTAACAACCCAAGTTTGATTCTCCAGTATCCACATAAAGCCAGGTGCACAAAATGGTTCTAATGGACCTATGTCATTCATTCTCATTTCCTCTCTTTCTTCAGGGTGTGATGCCACAAGCCTTTAATCCCAGCACTCAAGAGGTAGAGGTAGGAGGATAGCTTTTGAGGTCAGGCTGAGGCTACATAGCAAATTGCAGATCAGCCTGGGCTAGAACAAGACCCTACCTAGAAAACCAAACAAACAAATAAAAAAAAAAAAAGAAAGAAAGATGTGATCTCCTCTCAAGTAGGCCATATCCAGGGCATCTGATGGTGGAGTTCTTGCTACTCACCCCTCTCCCCTCATTGGCTCTGCTTGTCTCTCTTCTTGCTTGTGGCCCTTGCTGTCACAGTCTCTCACTTGTAAGCTCCTCTCCTCCAGCTTTGCAGCACTGATACTTGTTAGGAACAAGGTAGTGAGAGACTGGCCAATCAAAACATGGATGCAGCCTTGCCTGCCCTGGAAGAACTAGAACCTAAGTCTGATCCAGTCTCATCCAAGATGGCTGCAAGCAACAACTCCTCAGTATCACTTCCTGCTTCTTCCTCAGGTTAGCACACCTGTGAGCTGGCCCTTCCTGGCCTAACAACCAATGAGGTAGCTCTGTAACACATCTGAGTCTGATGATGAGGCTGATCCTGATTAGATGGTGGATCCATATAAAGGGGATTGGAATGCACATAACCCTCTTGGTCCTTGGCACCTTTTGCCTCTAGGTTCTTGGTCCTCTTGGCCCCTTTGGTAAGATCTTGGCTCCTTTCCTAGGTGAGGGAGATACTGTTTCTTGTTCTCCTCTCCCCATTCCCAGATGGGAAGGAGGAGGCTTTCTTTGTTCAGGGATCTTTCTGGCCTTGTTTTGAGTGCTCTCTTGCTTTGCTTTCCATGGATGTGTGTGCCCAGACAGTTCTCTATTGAGGGATATTTTCTTCATCTAGAAAAGAGGAAGATTTTTTTTTTTTTTTGGCTTGGATTTTCCTGCTAGCCTTCCTTTTATGTCCTACCTCTTCCTAAAATAAATCTCTTACTTTATAATTCACTCTATGAGTCCGTGTTTAATTCTTTGATAAATTGAATAGGCCTTAGGTATTTATGGAAATCTAATCCAACTCTGTCTTTTTAAATTAATTTTATTTATTTTTATTAGATATGGACATTTTTTGTATATAAACATCATATGTTGGTACCATCCTTTCCCTCCTCTCTGCCCCCTTTATTTAGATTTTATTTTCATTTTTTTTTTAAATTTTCATTTATTTATTTGAGAGCGACAGACACAGAGAGAAAGACAGATGGAGGGAGAGAGAGAGAATGGGCGCACCAGGGCTTCCAGCCTCTGCAAACGAACTCCAGACGCGTGCGCCCCCTTGTGCATCTGGCTAACGTGGGACCTGGGGAACCGAGCCTCGAACCGGGGTCCTTAGGCTTCACAGCAAGCGCCTAACCGCTAAGCCATCTCCCCAGCCCTTTATTTTCATTTTTATTTACTTATTAAAGACAGAGAGAGGGAGTGAATGAGAGAGAATGGGCACACCAGGGCTCTCACCACTGCAAACAAACTCAAGATGCATGTGCCACCATGTGTATCTTGCTTATGTAGGACCTGGAGAATCAAACCTGGGTCCTTAGGTTTCATAGGCATGTGCCTTAACTGCTAAGCCATTTCTCCAGCCCCTTGCCCCTTTTCTGAAGAGGCCTTCCTCGATGGGGATGCAGGTCAACCCCATGGGGATTTTGAGTCATGCATTATAGGGACAGTAGTCAGTTATGGGAGAAAAGCAATGTCTCTGTGCAAAATGTCCCAGCTTGTGCCTCTAACCATCTTTCATCCCCCTCTTCCACAAAATTCCCTGAGCCTTTTTGGGAGCACTGTAAGTCTACTTCAGTGATGGGCACTTAGGAGCATCTAGATGTCTGAGTTGGTAGGTGTTGAGTGTCCTCCATATCTTTCTCCATCAACCTTGTGCGGATATCCACTTAACTATGAGAGCAGCATTCTTGCTCATTTCCCCAATTCCTCTGTGGTTTCAGCTGGGGCTAGGTTGGAGTGCTCTGGGTCATTCATCTCTTCCAGTCCAGTTCCCATTCCAGACTGCCATGCCAGCCCACACACTGACCATGCAAAAAACCCAGACCCCCACTCTGAACTCAATCTGAATCATTACTAATTAGCTCTCAACTGACCAGGGAAACTAAATTCTTTTCCTCCCTGTCTGTATCTTATAGGAATATTCTAAATTACCTTCTTGAATTTGGTGCTTGCATCTTGAGGCAAATCATTCTAAGAATAATTTATGTCCAATCCTGGGCAACATTCTTATACTCACTGGGTATCCATGTAGTTGCTGACAAACCATGTGAGTGGAACTCTATCAGTTCTACTACAAAGAAAGTTAAGAAAGAAACTATATCCACTATGCAGAGATCATTCCAAATGAGGGTTGAATTGTGGATGAGATAATATCATACCTAAAAAATTATAAATAATGGGTTGGAAAGATGGAGCAGTGATTATGGCACTTATCTGCAAAGCCTAATGACCCAGATTTGATTTCCCAGTACCCACATAAAGCCAGATACACAAAGTGGCATATGTATCTGGAATTTATTTACAGTGTCTACCCCATTCTCTCTGTTTGTCTCTCTTCTCTCTGTCTCTTCACTTCTCTTCTCTCTCTCTCTGCCTGCAAATAAATAGGTATATAACAATATTTATAAAATATTAGAAACATTTTCTTGGAAGAAATATCAGATGAAAGATGCTGAAAATTAAAATTAAATTTGCCAGGTGCAAAGAGTCTGGATTATCACTGGATAGCCCTTAACTTCAAGAGGACCCAACTCTTTCCTTAAGACAAAGAAGGGCACCTGGAATCACAAAGTCACTTTAAATTGACTGGGAAGTTCTTTTGGGTTTAAGTGGATGAACTTTTCCATGTTGCTCTGTCGAGTTCTTGTTAGCTAGGCTCTGGATCTTCCTGAATTCCAGCCAAACAGCCTCAGATCTCCTCTGCCTGATCTCTCATTCTCAGGAAGGCTGGGCTTATGTCCATGGCAGAGAAAGGAAGACAGAGCAGAAATCTGCAAGGCTTTTGTAAGAATCCTGGTTGGCTTGGCCTAGTGACACTTTTGCCATATTCTGCTGGCCAAAGGGAGTCAGAAGGCCAGTCAAGATTCTAGGAAAAGGTATTTACCCCTTCACTGATGGATTTTAGTATAAAAGGCATGTATTTTAAAAGGGGTAGATAATTGGGCCAATTTTGCAAACTTCAATACCAAGTAACTTTGTTGGATTCAAATAATTAGAAAATCCCCCTATGTGTGCAAGGCTATAATTAATAGTTAACATTTTTGAGTTGTATTTTTTTTCTTTGTATAGCTTCTATATGATAGCCTTGTCCTGATGGGCTCTGAAGGGAGGTATTCATGATTTCTTACAGACTGCCTTTCATAGGACACTTCTGACCAATGCTTAAGTCCAAGAATCGCTCTCAAAAGTATCTTATATCACTAGATGTCCTAATGCTACCATTATGCCTGTGTCCACTTGACCCTTACCAAACAGGCACTCTCTAAGAGTATGGGCATCATTAAGCATATGGGACTCAGCAAGGGTGGTCAAGGAGGTTGGATTTAGCTGTGCCATAGGGGGGTGGTGACAAGGAGGTGGTACCAGGTAGATATTTGGAAGGAAGCTGACATTGGTTATCTGAGATACAGATTAAGCAGCACAGCATAACAGAAATAGGTTTATTGCTAATGTATTCCAAGGAGGAGAGGGCAGTACACTTATAGGACTAGTGAGATGTAGCAACCAGAACACATTTACTTAACAAGCTGGAGTTCTACTCAGCGGTAAGGTAAAAATGAAGTAATAAAATTTGCAGGAAAATACATAGACTTGGAAAAAATCATACTAAGCAAAGCAACCCAGGCTCATTATGACAAATACCATATTTTCTCTCTCATATGCAGTTCCTAACTTGAAATGTCTTGAGTTGATTATGAGTAGTAGTATGCATCAGGAGTAGTGGTATGTGATTAGAAGAAATAAGGAGGGATGAGACAAGGGGTCCTTGACAGGCAACTCGAGGGATAGAACACAAGGGTTGGGAGCTAGGATCTGGAAATAGACAGGGGAAAGGGAGTGTGTGTGTGTGGGGGGGGGATTACACAAAACTAATGACAGCATGGATCAGTATCACTAGAAACCTTCCTCCTGGGTAGAAAACTAAAAGAGAACCCCCAGAGGTGGGGTTCACTCAGCAAAGTACCCTATAGTGAATATAGAAAGCTTAATCCTAAAAGCATGGGCTTTGGCTAAATATTCCAGTGCCAGAACCCTCACAATGAGCTGTTCATCAGGGAGACACATGAGGTCCTCAACACAGTGCAAAACAATGCACTTGGTTACGCACCAGAACTACATGATAAAACCCTATTGCTGAGGACATGTGCCACGGACACAGGACATTAAGAGATCATGCTGGAATTTAGAAGGAAGCTAACTCCCTGCTTGTTAGAAAGTGTGTGTGAGCTGCTGGAGGATAATGACCACTGAAAACATGACCCCGCAAGGCACAAAATCAACTAGGTGGGCAAAATATAAGCACTTCTGAAAGAGTGGCACACAATCTATGAAAATAATCAACTGCTATCTGATTGGACATTAGGACACCTCAGTGGGAGAAGACTCATATCTGATACTGAGAACCAAGTCAGAATCCTATTGATAGAAAGATCATAGACTTTAGAGAGAAGCCCCCACTGTTCTTTAGCTAAGAAGAGTGGGTATACCCACCAAAAAGTCTGTTAAATACCTATGTTTATTTCCTTTAATTCATGCTGCTCTCACTCTTGGTTGGAGAATATTCTTTAAAAAAACTATTATTATTATTATTTTTTTTTTGGGGGGGGGTTCAAGGTAGAGTCTCACTCTAGCCCAAGCTGACCTGGAATTCACTATGTAGTCTGAGGGAGGCCTTGAACTCATTGTAATCCTCCTACCTCTGCCTCCCCAGTGCTGGGATTAAAGGCATGTGCCACCATGCATGGCTAAAAAATTATTTTTACACATGGTAGTGAATACTGGGAGAACCAAGATCCATCAATACAAATAAAGATAGCCATCTGTCTACCACAAGATGAGTCAGCTCTATCACATCTGCAAGGACCCAGAAGACATTACAAAAGAAGTAGCAAGTTAAACATGAGTGCTGCTATCACTGCTAGCCTGACAACCAGCTTCAGGAAGGTGGCAGTAGACACAGAGCACACTCAAAACTCATCAAGGCAGAAATACAGAAGATGTAGAGAGCTCAACACTAAAGTATTCTTCACACATGCACACACACACACACACACACACACACACACACACACACCACTCTAGGAACATTGCAGAAGAGAAGGCACAAAGATTTTAAAAACTACAGGGTGAGAAGAAACACCCTGGGGTACTATATCCCCACCTACACAGACTAATTGGTGCATTCATGACCCCATGTTGAATATCAGCAG
Organism: Jaculus jaculus; assembly: GCF_020740685.1. Classification (NCBI taxonomy): domain Eukaryota; kingdom Metazoa; phylum Chordata; class Mammalia; order Rodentia; family Dipodidae; genus Jaculus; species Jaculus jaculus. Next base: position 124,218,472 of record NC_059107.1, on the reverse strand, counting down.
CCCCACTGAAGAGGGTCCTCAGTGGAATGGAGGTAAGAGAGAGGGAATATAGGTATAACCTAATGGTAATATGACCAATATGTGTCATGTTCATACAGCTAAGTTCATAATTAATAAATTAAAAAGTGAATTAGAGATAGAGAGTCTGTGGCCATTGCCTTGATTGGGGCCTAGGGCACTCCCTGACTTATTTATAGCAGGAGTGCTGATTGGTGGGTATAATGAAGGAATGGGAGGCATGGATTCTAATTTTAACAGAAAGGTGCTCACTGTAGACTCTCTGCAAAGTCCAATAGTACTCAAGTGCCTATTGGCTATATCTAGCTGCCTCATAAAGCAGTGGTCACTGGGAGACTGTTGTATAATGCTGATATTTGAAAGGACCATTCAGTGAAATTGGAAAAGGTTAAGAACTAAAAACTTCCAGAGTGGCTAAGCTCTGCTCCTGGTACATGAAATTTATTACATTCAAATGAATGTCATTGCAACATGATGATTTATAACATGAGTCCTTACTTTGGATTAGATACTATTCTAAGACTTTCACATTTATTAACACAATTCCATTCTTTCAACAATCTTAATTTCAGTGAAACAGGTTACTTAGATGGGGAAGTCTAGATGTAACTTATTAATTGAAAAGGAAACATAATTTAGATCAAGGTCAGTAATTCTTTGCATCCTAGGATCTTGTCCTTAATCAGACATTAGATGTTGCATGGTCACTGCTAAAGTTTACAGGTACCTGCCTATGTGCAAGGTGGACAACTAATAGGATAGATTCAACTGTTTGTTTTTTCTTTTAAACTGAATGCAATCTACTAAAATAACTATAATAAAATGTTAGGAGGACTATCTTTATAGTTTATTGACCCAGAATTATAATTGAAGCCAAAGCTGAAATCAAAATGCACTACAAATTTCTATGATGTCAAGAATGTGTTTTATTTTCTTACAGAAAACCTTAAAGGTAGTTGCATTATCCCCACCTACTCTATACCCTCATACCCAGCATATAATATTGAAAGAAAGAAAGAACAAAAGAAAAACAGAAAGGGAGGGAGGAAGGAAGGAAGGAAGAGAGAGAGAGAGACTGTTCAACTCAAGCCCAGTGAGTGAGGGCAGTTTCAAGATTAACTCTTATAGCTGGTTATGTGCTGTGATATTTGTAAATGAAGCACTTAGAAGGCAGAGGCATTATGATTTCTGTAAATTAAAGACATGAGATCTGGGCTATACAGCAAGTTTTAGGCAGCTTGAGCTTCTGTGTGAGACTATCTCAGAACAAAATGAGAACAACAACAAAAAAGATAGTGTAAATGCTCATGAAGATGGGGAAGTGAGTCTCAGAAATACCAGAAAGTCACTCCCAACAGCTAGATAGATAATTATTGGGATGTGATTCCCCAGTACCCACATAAAGATGCATAAAGTGCATCTGGAATTCATTTGCAGTGGCTAGGAGCCCCGGAACACCCATTCTCTGCCTCTCTCTGCACTTTCAAATAAAGAAAATATTAACAACAGGACTTTGGATCAAATACAGAAAGACTGTGCATCTTCAAATAAAACTGGTTTTAATTTCAAGAAACATAACCAGAAAATCGAAGAATCTCCCTGTGATATTGCTTATGAGGAAGAATTCAAGAACTCATTGCTGAAAGAAATGCTTTGAATAATAACAATAATAAAAACATTGTTTATACTCCCATGTATAAAAGATTCCTCAATAAACTCATTACATATAGCCATTTTGAGATATATTAGTTTATCATTCTGCAAGGGCTGTGTTTGAATAAAATCCAACCACAGCAATGGACCTGCTTGCTGTAAAATTCAACCAATTACAATAACAACAAGTTCAATTATTATGTACTTTGGCAGGCATACAACATCAGAAAAATGAAGTATTTTTTTGCACAGAACTTATAGCCAGATTTTCTATTAGTGCTTTGCTAGACTTTCTTGAGTATGTAATATATATTCACAAAAAATCTAATGGAATTCAGAATCCTGACAAAATAGTAAATTAGCCCAGACTGCTAGGTTTTATTTAGAAAAGCCATAGAGAGTTAAAAGGAATTTGGAAAAAAAATCATGTGATAATCCTTATGAGAAGGAAGGCTTTCTTGACCTCATGTATACAGGGAAGGAGTAGGCCAGCCTCGGGCAAAACACAATGAGGGGTCAGTGGAAGGATGCTCTAGAGACAAGAATTTTCAATTTTGTTCCTTCTTACTTCTGCCACACTTGCACATTGCCTTGGGGCTGTCTCCTCATGCAGACATTTACAGAAAGATTCAGGCCCCAGTGCAAGTATCCACAGGAGTGAAATTAAGGTGAGCTGGAGTCCATCCCAGCATTCAGCCTAGCCTGGGGCAATCATCTCCATCCATTTCCAGCCAAAACCCCTAAGCCTGCTGGAGTGCAGGGCAGGAGAGCTGCTCACTCTTCCTGCCAGTCAAAGGTAAATGCAGAAGAGCAAAGTTACTGGCTGCGAAGTGTCAAATGGGAGTAATTATAACTGGTTTGGCAGCGCCTGGGGCTCTTCTCTTTTACTCTTCCAGGATACCTTCAGCTCTAACTTAGAAAAGACCAGATTCTAAGGAGGTATTTTGAATGCAAAAATAGAAAAATAGTTTATAATGGAGAATTAGAGGCATTTCTCAGACCCCAGAACCTTACAAATCGCAGAAATGGTCATCACTACTCTCATTCTTCCCTGAATGTCTGAATTTCTCATTTCTTTGCCTAACTGACTTTTTTGTGTGTCTGTGTTAAGTATGGAGGATGCTCGTGCTGCTCTTTAAGGAGACTCACAATATCTCTTAGTGCCTATTGCCAAGTTGACTGGAAACAACTCTAACTGGCCCAGTTTAGGTCCATCACCAATCAACTGTGACTAAGAAGATAGGATTATCTATCACTATACTGGCTTCTCAAGGTGGGATGAATGAAATAGCAAAATTAATGGATATATTGACAGCTTAGTAGACACAGCCCTCAGAAAGGTTCAGTATAGCCAGTAGTAGTGGCACACACCTTTAAACTAGTAGAGGTAGTAGAGGATCACCATGAGTTTGAAGCCAACCTGAGACTTTAAGGTGAATTCCAGGTGTGCTATAGTGAGACCAAAGGGAAAAAAAGAAAGAAAAAAAGAAAGAAAAAAAGAAAGAAAGAAAGAAAGAAAGAAAGAAAGAAAGAAAGAAAGAGAGAAAAGAAAAGAAAATCTCTCTGGCCTGAGGTTTGAAGGTTTTAGGGTAGATGCTTTTTAAGGGAATAACTGGGTCTATTGGTATCTCTATAGTCAGCTTTTTCAGGAGTCTCCATATTGATTCCCAAAGTGGTTATACAATCCTACCTTCCCACCAACAGTGTAAGAGTGTTCCTACTTCTCCACATCCTCACCAGCATTTAATTTCATTTGATTTTTTGATGTTTTCTATCCTTATTTGGGCAAGGTGGAATCTCATAGTTGTTTTAATTTGCATTTCTCTGATGATTAGGGATGATGAACATTTTCTTAAGTGTGTGTTTGCCATTTGTATTTCTTCCTCTGAGAACTTCCTGTTTAGCTCCTTGCCCCATTTTGTGAGTGGGGTGTATGACTTCTTACTGTTTAGATTCTTGAGTTCTTTGTAGATTTTAGAGATTAGGCCTCTATCAGTTGGATAACTAGCAAATATTTTCTCCCATTCTGTGTTTAATCTATTGGCTTTGCTTATTGTATGCTTTATCTGTAAAGAAACTCTTCAGCTTCATGTGATCCCATTGGTTGAGTGACTGTTTAAGATCATGAGCTACTGGGGTTTTGTTGAGGAAGTGTTTTTCCATTCCTATATCATGGAAAGTACTTCCTAAATTTTCTTCCAGTAGTATTCGAATTTCTGGTCTTATGTTGAGATCTATGATCCATTTGGATTTGAGTGTAGTGCATGGTGAAATGTGTAGATCAAGTTTCAGTTTCTTGCATGTGGTTATCCAGTTTGTCCAGCACCATTTGTTGAAGATTCTGTCCTTTTTCCAGCCTATATTGTTTGGGCCTTTGTAGAATATCAAGTAGCTATAGTTGCTTGGCCCAAAGTCCAGGTCCTCAAGTCTATTCCATCGGTCCATACTCCTGTTTTTATGCCAATACCATGCTGTTTTTATTACCACGGCTTTGTAATATAGCTTTAGATCAGGTATAATGATGCCTCCAGAGGTATTTCTTTTGGTGAGGATACATTTGGATATGTGAGGCCTTCCCCCTTTCCATATGAAATTTGAGATCATTTTTTCTATCTCTGTGAAGAACACTGTAGGGATTTTAATTGGAATTGCATTAAATCTGTATATTGCCTTTGGTAGGATTGTCATCTTCACAATGCTAATTCTGCCTATCCAGGAGCATGGGAGGTCTTTCCATTTTCTCAAGTCCTCCTCAATTTCTTTTTTGAGTGTTTTTATGTTTTCATTGTATAGATCTTTCACTTCCTTGTTTAACGTTATTCCAAGGTATTTTATTTTTTGTTGCTATTGAAAATGGGACTATGTCCCTTATTTCTTTCTCTGTATCTTTGTCATTTGCATATAGAAAGGCTACTGATTTTTGTGCATTGATTTTATATCCTACTACTTTGATATAGGAGTTAATCACCTTCAGAATTTTTGGGATGGAGTCTCTTGGGTCTCTTACATATACAATCATGTCATCAGTGAATAGAGCTAATGTAACTTCTTCCTTACCAAATTGCATCCCTTTTATTTCCTTCTCCTGTCTTATTGTTTGAGCTAGAACTTCCAGTACTATATTGAAAAGCAGAGGTAAGAGTGGACAACCCTGTCTTGTTCCCAATCTTAATGGGAATTCCCCCAGTCTCTCTTCATTAAGAATTATTTGGGCCTTCGGAGCTTTGTATATTACCTTTATTATGTTAAGATATGCACCAACTATGCCAATTCTCTCCAATGTTTTGATCATGAAGTGATGTTGTATCTTGTCAAACACCTTCTCTGCATCTATCGAAATGATTATGTGGTTTTTATGTTTAACCTTGTTTATGTGGTGTATTACGTTGACAGATTTCTGTATGTTGAACCACCCTGTGTTCCAGGGATAAATCCCACTTGGTCAAGGTGGATAATGCTTTTGATGTGTTGTTGGATTCAGTTTGAGAGGATTTTGTTCAGGATCTTTGCATCTAAGTTCATCAGGGAAATAGGCTGGTAGTTTTATTTTCTTGTGGCATCTCTGCCTGGTTTGGAATTAGGGTGATAATAGCTTCATAAAAGGAGTTGGGTAACTTTTCCTGTTCTCCAATTGTGTGGCACAGTTTGAGGAAGATTGGCTTGAGTTCTTCCATGAAGGTTTGTTAGAATTCAGCTGAGAAGCCATCTGCTCCTGGACTCTTCTTTGGGGGGAGGTTTTTAATTACTTTTTCAATCTCCATGAGTGTGATGGGTTCATTGAGTTGATTTATCTGCTCTGAGTTTAGCTTTGATAGATGGTATGTGTCCAGGAATTTATCCATCTCCTCCACATTATCCAGTTTTGTGGAGTAGAGGTTCTTGAAATAAGTCCTGATGATTATCCCAATTTCACTTATTTCTGTTTTGATCTCTCCTTTTTCATTTTGAATTTGTTAATTTGAAGCTTTTCCTTTTTTTGCTTGATCAAATTGACCAGGGATTTGTCAATCTTTATTTTTTTCAAAGAACCAGCTCTTTGTTTTGTCAATTGTCTCAGTAGTTTCCTTGGTTTCCAATTCATTAATTTCTGCTCTGATTTAAATTTCTCAATTTGTAATAGCTAAGAGCTGGAATCAACCCAGATGTCCATCACTAGAAGAATGGATAACTAAGATGTGGAATATCTATGCAATGGAATTCTATACAGCAGTAAGAAGTGACACAATGAAATTTGAGGAAAAATGGTTGAACCTGGAACAGATCATTCTCAGTGAATTTACCCAATTACAGAAAAAAAAAAAAAAATCACCACATAGTCTCACTCATCTATAGCACCTAACCTGACTCTACCCAAGATATTTACATATCCAGCAAGCATCTTGTGGACTAGACACTAGGATGGATGGGGAAGGAGGGGAGGCATAGAAGGGGTAGGAAACACAAATCTAGACCCAAACTGCAATGGTAACATAAAATTCTACTTCCTAAAAGGCAGACCAAAGGGCTGAACCTTCACCAGGCCCTTATAGAGAACACCTGAACCACAAGACACCAGAGAGGGTAGAATCAAGGCTAACCTTAATCTTCTAAATCTTCCCTCCCTCCCTCTTCCTCTCTCTCCCTCTCCCTATCCCCCTCCCTCCCTCCCTCCCTCCCTCCCTCCCTCCCCCCCCTCTCTCTCTCTTCTCTCTTTTCTCTAATTCTTGTATATTAGTTATCTTTTTCCTCATGTTTTTAGTAGGCACTGACTTGTAACTCCCAATACCAGCATGGAGCTATCATCCACAATGAGCTTTTGATCAGAGAGACCTAAACGTTTTCCTAAAAAACAGACAGATTTCTGTCAGAGTAGTTGATGATCCACCAAAGGTTAGTGGTAAGACCCTACTATTTAAGACACCATATGCAGTTGACACATAAAATGGAATGGCATAGCAGGAAGCTAGAAGAGAGTCAGTCCCCAGACAATCAGCACATTTAGTGCCAGAGGGTGCTACATGAGCGACTGGGGGAAAATGACCAATATCTGTCCAAGCAATTCATGGTCTAACCTACTTAACCTGTTGTGATGCCCACACAAGTGCAATAGTGGCACACAGCCATGGTGGGGAACCAACTGCTCTTGATTTGGCTAACTAATCCCCTCAGTGGTATGGGACCAATAGCTGGAGCTGGGAAACAAGTCAGAACCATATCCATACATTAGCCCACTTTCCAATATCGAGCTACAATCATTCATGGGCTACAAGCGGGACTACACCTATTAAATTCTCTATATAAAAAAGTAAGGGTTATCTCATTTGTCCTGATGCTAGCTTATTCTCCATTGGAGAATCTGTTTCTCTTTTTCAGATAGATGTAGATCCTAAGGATAGAGCCACCCCATGATAGTATCCCAGCTGAAACTATGAAAAATTAGCAAAACAAGCAAGGGTGCTGTTTTCCTGATGAACCAGATACCAGCACAAGGGGGAAAGAGACCAACACAGAGAAAAATCAACTCCTACAAAATCAGAGAGCCAGAGCCTCAGAGGTCCCCAACACCTCATCACTGAAGCAGGCCAAAAATGAACCCAACATGGCTCAGGGAAATTTTGTGGAAGAGGGGGCGGAAAGAATGTCAGAGCCACATGTTGGGTCATGATATGCAGAGACATTTATCTTACCCATAACAGTGGGCTAACTCCACAATGCACGACCCATATACCTCAACAAGGAGGGGTAGATGGGGAGGGGGTAGGTCACTGATGAGCCTAATAATGGTACCAAACTGACTGTATTTGCTGAATACAAAACTAATTAATAAAAAAAAAAATAAAGAAAAGAGGGGAGCATTGAGTGCTGAGTATAATATTTGAAGATTTAGAGAAATCAGAAATCTCTAAAACCAATTGCATGTTTGCACATGTGCCTGGTCCAAATGTAGTCAGCCAAGAGGATTTCTCAACAAAATATCATACATTAGTTCAAAAGTGTTTTCATTCTTAAATTAGTTTTTCCAAAAACAGTATTTCTCAGGCTGAAGAAATGGTTTATCACTTAAGGTGCTTGCCTGAGAACTTTTGTTTGAATCTCTAGGTCCCACATAGCCAGATGCACAGTGATGCAAATTTGCAATGTCACAGATATGCACAAGTTGGTGCATGCACCTAGAGTTCATTTACAGTGGCTGAAGTCCCTAGCATGCCCATTCTCTCTCTCTCTCTCTCTCTCTCTCTCTCTCTCTCTCTCTCTCTCTCTCCCTCTTTCTCTCTGGAAATAATAATTAATTTCAAAAATAAGTAATAATATTAAAAGCATTTGTCTCACAGACAGTATTTCATGCATATGGAATTTTGAGGGGAGAGGAAATATGTTTTAAACAAGAGTATTTTCAATCCACCTTCCTGGAGACTTTTTTGTAGTTCAAACAAAGGTGATACAGATGGTTTGGTACCTTTCACTAACATACCTAATAGATACTACTTGCTGTGAAATAATTAAACCTCTAGTTCAAAAGTAGTTAGAATTGTAGATAACAATTGTTATATCTCATAAATTGGAAAGACAGCCACAAAGTCTGACTCTCTGAATTCCTTCAGACTATACAGAGAGAGATAATAACCACTCCACCCCCCACACCTATATTTCCCATAGGATGGTAAGTGAGGGAGAGAGCCAATAAACTAATTCAACTCAAACTACCATCAGAAAGGAGTTTTGACTAATGTAGTCTCTAAGATTGATTTTTGTACCCTCTATGTGATTCTTAGTGAATTATTAATGAAGTTTCAATTCTTAGAGCAAATCATTCTTAGGGAAAATCATTTAATCATGCTAGTTAGCCAAAAGAGTAAAATCGAAAACTGAGTCTACAGGTAAAGCTAAATAAATTCATGATAAATGATCACAGATTGAGTGCCATGTCTAAAGTCCAGGTAAACAAAAAACTGAATTGTTTCCTTCTCTCACCACTCACCACATTTCTTAAACTGAGGAACTTAGTCTATTAGAAGATGGGAACAAAATGATTACACAGAAAATCCAATTCCTAAAGGAGTTAGATTAGGCATCTGCACAATTCTGTGCTTTTAACGGTTTAAATTTTGTTTTCCTACAATAACAATATCCAAACAATTTATTGGCATATATGTCTCTCTCATTAGGCATTAATGAAACCAATGTGCTAATCCATCTTGTTCCTTGTGCAAGGATGACATTAATCTATAGCATTGTTCACTGCTAGTATCAGAATCTACATGTAAGTCATCTAGCACCTTAGCCATCCATTTAGTATTTCTCAAGACTAAATCTCTCCCATTAGTACTCTTATCTACTGATTATAGACATTAGTTTTATACTGTCAGATAATGACCTACCTCAGATTACACAAACTCTAAGAGAAAGGTTCACTTTTGTCCAGGTTGCTAAATAAAGTGGATAGGCCAAGAAATCGAAGCTGTTTTAGATGTACATCTTCAAATGACATTTGTCTATTGTATGGTAATAACTTTTGGAGAGCAGGTCTCATTCAGTTGTCACTTAAGAGAAGTTGCATATCCCTTGGCTGGAAATACATCACTGAAGTGAATTATCACTACCTAGTGAGGAGTACTGAGCAAAGAAACAGGCATCACATGCTTCTTTCCACACAAGACTAAAAACCTGCTATGGAGAAATTAGATGCATTTCATCTTTTGTTGGTCAGTGCTTCAGTTAAAGCACTGGCTAGATTTTTTTAAAAAAAAAATAAGAAATGTAACCCCAAGGGGAGTTTCAGCACTGGGAAACCCAGGAACATTTAATTTCAGAATACTGGGTGGTAGTTGGGCATGTTGATATAGCCTGCACTACAAAGTGGTTTCAAGGCAGGCTAGACCATAGGCATTCTGTTTCAAAGCAACAACAACAAAAAGAATACAGGGGAGGAAACTAAAAATGAATTAAAGATCTAGACTTGTTCATATTTTGTTTGGTTTGTTCCATGGTGGTGAGTTAAAAAAAAATAAAATAGAGAAATGGAAGGGTTTTGATAGTGACTCAGACTTAAATTCACAATAGGAAAGAATGTTAAAGTTTGTGTGGTTATTCCAGTGGAAACCCAAAACTGTTACCTAGGCTTCATTTTTAGAGAAAATGGAGTCTCCACTGAGATAGAAAGAATGGACGGTGTCTAGAACAACCAAGACCTTTAAGGTCTGCACTAGTAAATTTTAAGTAAAGTGTTATCTTTTTACTTTGCTTCTGTGATTTCAAAATTTTGTATTCCACACATAAGTAAGATGAAACAGCATTTATCTTTCTGAGTACAGCTCATTTCAATTAGTTTATTAAAATGCCTTGGCTTTTGAAAATTGTACAGAATTGTAAGATGTGAGAACACTGTGGATCTTTTTCCTGGGCCCTGAAAGGAGCTGACAGCAGTGAGGTGTCTAACATTTGACTCCCCATCAGTTTCTAGCTTCTCTGTTGCTGCTGGAGAGCAGTGAGATACTTATGGAGGGTAAGGAATAATCTGTCTCTGCTTGGTTTAGTATGTGTTTGGGAAATGAGTGTACAAGGGAGAAAATGGAAGCAACAGTTTGGGGGCATAGTGGTTTCTCCAAACAGTAGCTGTACTGCTTGTAGCCTGGGTGTCAAAATGGAAGAAGATGGATTGAACAAGCATGGCCCACGAAAGCATTACATTTCCTGCAGGGTGTGTGGGTGTGGTGCATGTATGAGTGGTGTGTGTGTGTATGTGTGGTTCATGCACGTGTGGTATAGTATATATGTGTAGTGTGTGCAGTGTATATATGTGGTGTGTGTGTGTGCATGTGGTGTGTGCATGTGTGGCGTTTGTATGTGTGGTGTGTTTGTGTGTATGCATGTGTGCTATGCATGTCTTTTAAAGAAAAATGAAGAGAAGCCAGAAGCAAACCTTGCTTCTACAATTCCAATAATTCACTCTCATTGTCCAGAAATCATTGTTTTAATCTTTCTTTTCTACTTTTTAAAATTTCTTAACAGTAGACCTCCTTAAGCAGTAGAAATGAAACAAATAGAAATTGCTCTCTATAAGTTATAATCAAAGGAATATTTGGAGCATTGACAAAGTGAACAAAGCAGTGATTTAACTTAAGGCAGAGCCTATTTGCTGATAAAACTTGCAGGCATGCTCTCCTGAATGTGAATTCTACAGTATTTTTAAAGGTTGCTCTGACCACCTTTGTTCTTCTGGATGCAATTTTCTTTCTGACCACCAGGTAGCAGACAAATGCCTTGAAAGAAAGGCTTTTCAATCACTTGTGTCAAAAACTTATAACAGGAATGTAAATAAGTGGTATTGATAAACTAATGTCTCTTGCATATAGAAATAAAGCATATGTAAAAAATGAAATACTTCAACCACTTTCTATATCAATTTAGTGAAAGGTTTAATCAACCCTCTATTCTTGGAGGAAACAGTCTCCATTTTCCAAAGGTGAACACATACTAATTAAAGAAAAAATGTACCTCTATACTCTGCCTATTCCTTGGAATTGCTTGAAAAGTCTATAGGAAATGAATACTGTGAGTTATCATGTGATTATTCTGCCTACATAGACTACTATAGACATTTGTTTTTGTGGCCTTGCAGAGCAAGCAGAAATTAAAATAAATAAAATAAAATAAACAGTGTATAAATGCCAGACACAGTTTATTCAATGACACATTTTAAGTGAAACTATACTCCATCACTTATACAAATCAAACAACTACTGCAAAACATTTTTTGTAGGTAAATTGAAACAAATTATTCTTAAATATGCATGATCAAACTATACTATTAAATTAATTTAAAAGTATTAATCATTGATCCTATAAAAATATCCCCTAGGTTTTATTTAACAACCCTTTCTCAAAGAATAGTTAGAATCTCAGGTAGAGTTCTCTTGGAAAATTGGACTTAAAATCTGGGTGCTCTAATCTTGCCAAGTCCATCAGCACTCATACACTTCTATTATAATCCATCTTCCTTTCTTGCTGCCATTCCTATGTTTCCCTCCTTTTCTTACCACCTGCTGCATAATTTTCATAAACAATGTATTGGCTAGTTTTCAAATTCATCCATCCAAACACCACTGACTATGTGCTTTGGAATACTTAAGCCAAAGAAAGAGAGAATGTATAACACAGAACTTTAGATTCAGAAATTTGAATGCTGACTTTAAATCCTAGCATACATGCTCAAATAATGTTCTCATTCTCTCTTTCTCTCTCTCCCTATTTCTTGTCCTCTTTTCTTCCCCTAGCAATTACTTTACCACTCTGTGACTTTCCTGCCTCATCTGTACAATGTGGAAAGTGATTTTAAGGCCTGGCTCAGAACTATTGTAACCCTTAAGTGAGACTACAGAAGAGTGTGTTTGACATGTTGGTTTTAAGAGAAAGAGCAAATTATCTCCAGTGTCCACCTGGATGCTATGAGGCCTGCCTCTCTTCCCCTTCATCTTCAGCTTCACCTAAGAGCAATCTTCTATCCACAGTGGGCTGTTTTTCGCTGGGAACTCTTCTCTATGCATATGTTCTGGTAACTTTCAAGTTACCCAAAGAGTTCCTTTAATCTCATGCTATTCATTTACTTTTCAGCAAGCCCTTCTCTGGTTCTACAGATGATGTCCAGGCCCCTATCACTTGCTTATAAAGTGCAATTTCTACCATTGTTTTATGTGTGATTTTAATTGTATTTCTGTTTGTTGCTGTCAGGTTCACATTGCTGACAGAAAATACCTTACCAAGAGCAGCTTGTGGGAAAAAAACAAAGGTTTATTTTGGCTACAGACTCAAGAGTAAGCTCCATGATGACAGGGAAAAATGATGGCATAAACAGGGGGTGGACATCACCTCCTGGCCAACATCAGATGGACAACAATAGGGGAGTGTGCCAAACACTGGAAAGCAGAAGCTGCTATAGCACCCATATGCTTGCTCCCAACAATACACTGCCTCCAGGAGGCTTCAATTCCCAAATTGCTTCCAGCTGAGGACCTACAATTCATAACATGTAAGTTTATGTGAGACACCTGATTCAAACCACCACACTATTATTGTTTGATACTTATAGAGTAGATTTCATTAAATATTAACAGTAGTGCCATGGCTTGTTATGTCATAGGATCAAGTTAATATATGTTAAGTGAATCAATAAGTAGGAAACTTTTGTCATCAGGTCTGAGTGGAACAGTTTGCTTTCTTTATGTTCATATTTGTTGCTTATAAAAGTTAGAACCAGTAAATTATATTGGATAAAATGCATGCCTCTTAAACTTACCATGAAACTGGATTTTTAAAAATCTAAATGAAGCAGAAGCTAGAATAATGGATATTATAATTCATGCCTAGTGATGTTTCAGACAACAAATATGATTTGTCATTAATTTGAGTAACTAAAACCTGTATATTGCAATTGGAGAAACACAGATTTCCATGGAATAAGTATGAGTGGAATTTGATTCATTATGCATCATAGTTAAAGATGAATTGGGATTTTGTTATTTTAGAATGTAACCACAAAGCCTATGGGTATGAGTTGTACCAATCTTAAATTGAATATGTTCACATTTAATGAAAGAATTTTGACAACTCTGTTGATTCTTCAATGCTCCCACTAGAAATTTTTAAATTGGATGTATACTCTGGGTTGACCACCATTCAGACATTTTGATTATTATTCAAATAGATTTTCAAGAGAATTTTCGCCTCCATTCATCTTACTCTGACCAGAGATCTATTACATACCTATGTAGAAAGCCCAATGAAATGTAGCTGTTGCAGAACATCTTTCCCATCCCAGAGAAAGACATGTTTGTCTCTCTGAATCACTCATACCCACAACCCACTCCCACTGTTTGCATTCTAGGTCTGACCAGAGAACACTATTTTTTAAAATTTCTCTGTATAGCCCTTTTGTCTAACGAGAAATACATATTGGTTGTTAAGTGATTTTCAAGGTTAACTTGAGAGAAAAATGAACTGAAGGAAGGAGTCTTGTTGAATATGAAGTAGAAGGGAATGGTAATTTCAACATGGACAGAAGAAACACCTAAACAACAAAGATGTTGCTGCTCTAATGTTTGTAACCAAGAAGCTGGATGCTTACGAGCATTTGTTAATAAAATTGTACAGTTTGGGTTTAGCTAATCCTTGGACATATTGTATTCAATTTTTATCCTTACTCATGCCCCTTCATATAATGTTTTATTTTTACCACAGCACTAATCATTATCAAAAATTTGTATAAGAATGTATGTATTTATATATGATATAGGCAGGAATGTATTAGTACATAGATTCCCTTAATGTGTAAGCTCTGAGAACAGGTTGCTCAGGGCAAAATACTACTTCCTAGGAAAGCATATGATATTTATTAGGGAATTAAAGAAATATTCAGTACATGAGTTAAAGAATGTTTAAAATTTTTGAACAGATGTTTATATCTATTCTAGAAAGTACTTCCTGATTTCTGTAGGCAAATTTCTTTATTCTCCATTCTGAATTAAATCTCATTAGCCATCCATCCTTCCATCCATCCTTTGGTCCATCACTCATACTTTCACTCATTCATTCATTAATTCATGCAACAAATATGCATGATATGCTAAGCACTATGCATGATGCTATGGCTATAAGAGTGAATTAAGCTCTGCATTCACATTGCAGTCCAGATGAGGAAACAGAAATCTGGGGCTATGATAGAAAATTATGGGGTGTTCATGAGATTGCACAGGCAGAGTTATTACTCCAGCTTGCACCTAAGAGAAAGAAACCTACAAAGTGTGATCTAAAATAGGAGTAGAAAGGAGGGGGCTTCCAGTTAAGATGGTGGTGTAGGTACCAGCAAAAGCAGCATAGGGGGGAAAAGCCAAATAAAACCCAGCAAAATACACAGTTTTATTAAAAAGTAAGGTGTATAGGAAATTGAAATAGCAGCAGAGAAGTAGAGAGATCCAGAGCACCCAAAGCCCCCACGGGCTGGCAGAAGCTCCTCAGGCGGGGTGGGTCCACGCACCAGACAGAAGTGGCAGCACTTAGCTTGAGCCATAGGAAAAGCCCAGCAAGGTTATTTTCCACTCACACTAGAGCTCTCCGCAAACTCAAGAAACATGAAGGGAGAACGGCAGTGAACAATGGAGGAGCAGACCACAAGGTAGAAGAACATGTGGAACAGAGGGCAAACTGAGCAACATCTGCTCCCTCCCTTTCCCCACCGCTAGTGCTCAGTCCTCGGAACAGAGCAGCAGTCCAGGAACCCAGCCATGCCTACTTAAACTGACAGAGCACCAAAGAGGGACACAATCAAGAGTGCAGCTGAGACCAAAATCATCCCCAAAGGTAACTGGGATTATACCAGGCTCAGTACCCACCTAATAAACCTGGTATATATGCCTGAACCAGAAGTGCTAATTGCACCTTCCATATCAGGATAAATTATTTGTTAAATTGGATGGATGGTCAAATTTGCCATTCTTATTGCTTCTTGAATTATAGTGGCTTTGTTTACTCTTCTGTTATACATTAGGGACGGATTTCACCTGGTCACAATATTACTTGGAACCCTCCTCAGACCAGAAATCTTAACCGCCCTGTTGTCAAGATTAAGGGAGTGGGTGAGGTACCACACAGCCTAAGGGACAGACAGAGTGTCTGGTTGTCATAATACCTACTCTTGGATAAATAGTCTGAGCTGTCTTTCCTTGACAGTGTACATTGTTTAGTTAAATTTTAGAATCTGCCTGTATTTTGTTCCTCTTAGCCTGCTTGAATACTCTCATAGCAGGCACACCCAACACCGAGAGTCACTTTTATAGTACTCTGAGAGTCTTCAGAGTCACACCTAGCGTCTTAAACTCCTACCCTGAAGATATATAACAACAGATTAATTGATAAAACTCATAATACCCAGATAACTGGAAAATATAATCATTAAATAGTCCAAGATGCAAAAATATATACATTATAACACAAGAAAAACCAAAACTCAAGACAATATAAATCCACCTAACAGTGTTAATGCATCAGAAATGTCCTCTAGTGAGAACGTGTTAGAGGAAATGCCTGAGAAAGATTTCAAAAGAACGATTATAAATATGCTCAAAGAACTGAAAGAAGAATTCAAAGGAAGCAAAGACACAGGACACCAATTTAATAAAATAAAGAGGTCAATACTAGACATAAATAAGGAAATAGATTTAATAAAGAAAAAACAGAATTACTAGCAATAAAGAACACAGCAAATGAAATAAAAAAATCTATAGAAAATCTCACCAGTAGAATGGATGAAGGAGAGGTCTTCTAGGTCTTCTAAGGTAGAAGACCAGGTGGCAGATCTAATACAGTCCAACAAAGAGAAAAACAAATTCATAGAAAAGTATGAGTGGGAATTTCAAGATATTTGTGACACTATGAAAAGATCAAACATAAGAATTCAGGGCATAGTAGAAGGAGAAGAATTTCACTCCAAAGACATAGTTGGTGTCTTCAACGAAATCATAGAAGAAAACTTCCCCCAAATTGTGAAAGAGGTGCCAATGCATATACAGGAATCCTTTAGAACACCAGCCAGACAAAACATGGAAAGAACCTCTCCTCACCATATTATAATCAAGCTACCAAACACACAAACCAAAGAAAAAATACTGAAAGCAGTCAGAGAGAAAAATCAAGTTGCCTACAAAGGCAAGCCTATCAGGATTACAGCAGTTTACTCAACACAAACTTTAAAAGCCAAAGCCGGGTGTGGTGGCACACGCCTTTAATCCCAGCACTTGGGAGGCAGAGGTAGGAGGATCACCATGAGTTTGAGGCCACCCTGAGACTACATATGAATACCAGGTCAGCCTGGGCTAGAGTGAGACCCTACCTCAAAAAAAAAAAAGCCAGAAGGGCATGGAATGATGTATTCCAACTTCTGAAAGATAACAACTGTCAACCAAGGCTACTTTATCCTGCAAAGCTATCCATTCAAATAGACGGAGAAATAAGGATATTCCATGACAAAAGCAGGCTAAAGGACTATTTGAAGACAAAACCAGTTCTACAGAAAATACTTGAAAGAATCCTCCATGCTGAAGAAAAAGAAAAGCACACATATAAGGAACCAGAAAAAAAACAAACAATACTCAAATACCAGTTAACACAAGTGAGCAAAGGTAAAGCCAGAAGAACTACAAAAAAAAAAAAAAAATGGCAAAAATGAATACACACCTTTCAATAATATCTCTTAATATGGATGGCCTCAATGCCCCAACCAAAAGACATAGGTTTGCAGAGAGGGTTAAAAAGCAGGATCCTTCAATTTGTTGACTCCAAGAAACCCACCTTTCTACAAAGGATGGACACTATCTTAGGGTTAAAGGTTGGGAAATGGTGTTTCAAGCAAATTGACCTAGAAAACAAGCAGGGGTTGCTATCCTAATATCTGACAAGGTAGACTTCAGTTCAACATTAGTTAAGAAAGATAAGGAAAGCCACTTTATATTGATTAAAGGCACCCTAAAACAGGAAGACATTACAATCCTAAACATATATGCACCTAACATGGGGGATCCCAACTTCATCAAACAAATACTATTAGAACTAAGGTCACAGATAACATCAAACACAGTGGTAGTGTGTGACTTCAACACCCCACTCTCATCAATTCACAGGTCAACCCAGGAAAAAAATAAACAAAGAGGTCTGGACTAAATGAGGTCATAGAAGGAATGGACCTAACAGATATCTACAGGACATTTCATCCAAATGCTGCAGTTTATACATTCTTTTCAGCAGCACATGGAACATTCTCTAAAATAGACCATATATTAGGACACAAAGCAAATCTCAACAAATAAAGGAAAATTGAAATAATTCCTTGCATTCTATCTGACCACAATGGGATCAAACTACAAATCAATAGCAAGAAAGGCCATAGAGCATACACAAAATCATGCAAATTAAACAACACATTACTAAATGATGAATGTGTCAATGAAGAAATCAAGAGGGAAATCAAAAAATTTATAGAGTCAAACAATAATGAGAACACAACATACCAAAATCTCTGGGACACAATGAAGGCAGTCCTCAGAGGTAAATTTAAGTTAATTAAGCTTTAAGTGCCTATATTAAGAAATTAGAAAGGTCACAAGTAAATGACCTAATGCTCCACTTTAAAGCCTTGGAAAAAGAAGAACAAGGCAAACCCCAAATCATCAGATGGGAAGAAATAATAAAGATTAGGGCAGAAATTAATGAAATAGAAACTAAAGAAAACAATCCAAAGAATCAATGAAACAAAGAGTTGGTTCTTTGAAAGGATAAACAAGATTCATAAACCCTTAGCAAATCTGACCAAAAGAAAGAGAGAAGGGACACAAAATGATAAAATCAGAGATGAAAAAGGTAACATCATAACAGATGCCAGGGAAATTCAAAAATCAGAAGGACATACTATAAAAGCATATACTCCACAAAGTATGAAAATCTGGAAGAAATGGATGATTTCCTTGATTTATATGACCTACCTAAATTAAATCAAGATGACATAATCACTTAAGTAGACCTATAACAAGCATGGAGATCCAAACAGTTATCAAATATCTCCCAACTAAAAAAAGCCCAGGCCCAGATGGATTCACTGCTCAATTTTACCAGACCTTCAAGGAAGAGCTAACACCATTGCTTCTTAAGCTTTTCCATAAAATAGAAAAAGAAGGAATTCTACCAAACTCTTGCTATGAAGCCAGCATCACTCTGATACCAAAACCAGGCCAAAATAGAACAAAAAAGGAAAATTACAGACCAATCTCCCTCATGAACATAGATGCAAAAATTCTCAACAAAATATTGGCAAACAGGATACAAGAATATATCAGAAAGATCATTCACCCTGACCAAGTACGCTTTATCCCAGAGATGCAGGGATGGTTCAATATACACAAATCTATAAATGTAATACATTATATGAATGGATTGAAGGACAAAAAAAATCACATGATTGTCTCATTAGACGCAGAGAAAGCATTTGACAAAATCCAACATCCCTTCATGATAAAAGTCCTACAGAGACTTGGAATAGAAGGAACATTATATCTCAATATAATATTATATTATATATAATATTATATATCAATATATATATTATATATAATACATATAATATATTATATATACAAAATATATAGGTATATGTGTATATATATGTAATATGTATATAATATATATCATAATATATACAAAATATTATACATATATTATATTTCAATTATAATATTATATCTCACTATAATAAAGGCTATATATGAAAAGCCTATAGCCAACATATTACTAAATGGGGAAAAACTGGAAGCTTTTCCACTAAAATCAAGAACAAAATAAAGGTGTCCACTGTCCCCATTTTTATTTAATATAGTACTGGAAATCTTAGCCATAGCAATAAGGCAAAAGACACACATAAAAGGGATACAAATTGGAAAAGAAGACATCAAGTTATCATTATTTGCAGATGGCATGATCTATACATAATGGACCCTAAAGACTCTATTAGCCAACTGTTAGAGCTGGTAAAAACCTACAGCCATGTAGCAGGATACAAAATAAATACACAGAAATCAGTAGCCTTCATATATGCAAACAACAAACACACAGAGGATGAAATCAGAGAATCACTCCCATTCACAATTACATCAGAGAAAATAAAGTACCTTGGAATAAACCTAACAAAGGAAGTAAAGGATCTCTACAATGAAAACTTTAAAACACTCACGCAAGAAATTGCAGAAGACATTGGAAAGTGGAAAAACATCCCTTGTTCCTGGATTGGAAGAATCAATATTGTGAAAATGGCATTCTTACCAAAAGCAATCTATACATTTAATGCAATCCCCATACAAATTCCAAAGGCATTCCTCATGGAAATAGAAAAAAAAAAAAAAAATCCAAAAATTCATTTGGAATCACAAAAACCCTCAAATGTCTAAAATAATACTGGGCAACAAAAATAAGGCTGGTGGTATCACCATACCTGATTTTAACCTATACGACAGAGCCCTAGTAACAAAAACAGCATGGTACAGGCACAAAAGCAGACATGTAGATCAATGGAACAGAATAGAGGACCCAGATGTAAGTCCAGGCAGCTATAGCCACCTGATATTCGATAAAAATGCCAAAAATACTCATTGAAGAAAAGACAGCTTCTTCAGCAAATGGTGTTGGGAAAATTGGATATGTATCTGTAGAAGGATGAAATTAGATTCTTCTGATTTCCGGTCAAGATGGCGACTGCCTAGCTGCACTACAAACAACAAGGGGAAAAAAAGGTAAGTATTCAAGGGAAATTAGGAACTTTTTGAAGAGGGAGGGCACAGATTGGGGTAAAAGAGGGAAGCACACACCCCCGCGACCCACGCCCTGCTACCCCGCCCGCCGCGAATCGCCACATTGGGCGCGGCCCGGCGCCTCAGCGGTCCGGTGCCCCGTACGCACCAAGCCCCACGCGCCCCAGCGGCCCCGCACGCCCCACAAACCCTGCGCCCCACGCCTGCGCACCCACTCCCCCCCAAGAGCACCCCTCCCCCCCAGCGTGCCCCACGCTCCCTATCCACATGCAGAGGCGCAGCCCGAGTGAACAGAAGCTTCCCTCGCCCCGGGCGACGAGGCCTGCCCTGCGCCACCACGCCCCCCGCGCGCCCCAGACCCCCACGCTCCACCCCCACGCGCCTCGAGACACCCCCCCGCCCCAACCCCCCGCGCGCCCCACCCCCCGTGCGCCCCACACTCCCTATCCACACTCAGCAGGCGCGCCCCAAGTGCCCCACGCTCCGGGCGCCCAGGCGTGCCCCGCACCCTTGCGCCCCCTTGCGCCCCGAGACCCCCGCGCCCCACCCCCACGCGCCTCAAGCCCCCCCGAGCGACCAACGCTCCCTACCCACACGTGGCAGGGGTGCTCCAAGCGCCCCTGAGCGTCCCACGCCCCGGGCGCCCAGGTGTGCCCCGCGCCCCCCATGTGCCCCAAGACCCCCGCGCCCCACCCCCGCGCTCCTCGAGCCCCCCCCCCGTGCACCCCACCATCACTAAGCTACAGCAATATGATAAGACACTGGAAGGAATTCAAAGAGAGCTAAGAGAGTTGAAGGAGAGTGAAAAAAGAGGACCTTAAAAATCAGCTGGCCACACTAAATGAAAACATAAAGAAATGCAAGGATGATTTCCAATAATCAGCAAGAAAATCAGAAAATGAGACAAAAAGGGAGCTGGACAAAGCAATGGAAGTGATACATAGGAAAGTAGTAGAAAATGCAAACTTAATTGAACAAGTCCAAAACTCACTAGAGGCTCTCAAGAATAGAGTCAGGGTGGCTTCCAGTCAAGATGGCGACCGCATAGCTGCACTACAAACAACGAGGGGAAAAAAGGCAAGTATTCAAGGGAAATTAGGAACTTTTTGAAGAGGGAGGGCACAGATTGGGATAAAAGAGGGAAGCACACAACCCCGCGACCCACGCCCCGCCACCCCGCCCGCCGCGAATAACTGCATCGGGCGCGGCCCCGCGCCCAGCGGTCCGGCGCCCCGTGCACACCAAGCCCCACGTGCCCCGGCGGACCAGCGCACCCCACAACCCCCATGCCCCACGCCCTTCGCACCCCCCGCACTCCCCCAGCGCGCCCCTCCCCCCCAGCACGCCCCACGCTCCCTATCCACACACGGCAGACGTGGCCTAAGTGAACCAAGGCTTCCCGTGCCCCGGGCACCCAGGCCTGCCCCGCGCCCCCGCACGCCCAAGACCCCTGTGCCCCACCCCCGCGTGCCTCGAGACCACCCCACGCCCGCCCCACCCTCCTGCGCGCCCCACCCCCCGCGCGTTCCGTGCTCTCTATCCACACACAGCAGGCACGCCCCAAGTGCCCCGCGCCCCGGGCGCCCAGGCGTGCCCCACACCCCCGCGCCCCTCGCGCGCCATGAGACCCCCACGCTCCACCCCCACGCGCCTCGAGCCCCCCCCCGCGCGCCCCGCACCCGCCTCCCCCCCAGCGCGCCCAACGCTCCCAACCCACAAGCGACAGGGGCGCTCAAAGCGCCCTGCAGCATCCAGCGCCCAGGCGCCCAGGTGTGCCCCGCGCCTCCCGCGTTCCCCGAGACTCCCCACGCCCCACCCCCACGCTCCTCGAGCCCCCCCGTGCACCCCAACCCCGCCGCGCATCCAGACTGCCCCACAGCGTCCCACAGCATCCAGCACTCCATCTTACCTCAGCGTGCTCCATGCCCCCTGCGCGACCCGCGACCCCCTGGACCCCCTCACCTCCCCCGCGCGATCCGCCCCCTACCCCCTGCGAGTCCAGAGCATCCCACGGTATCCCACAGCACCCCACGCTCCTAGCTGCCCCCCCTCCCCTCACGCCCTGCTGTTCTCACATCACTTGCCGCCGGTCAGTTTCTGCTGTGTCCTTATTCCGTACCCACATCATCTGCCTCTGCACTACAATTGCACGTGTGGTGGGCCCAGTCCCACAGCAAGAGCCACATAAGTCCACACTGAGTCACTAGCGCCAGCGCAGGTGCCATCCCCTACCTGTACCTCGCCACCCATCCCCCACTCCCCTGAGGCGGAAGAGCACAGACTGTTTACAGACCCCAGTGTACCCAGCCAGAATCTGGGCACCTTCAAGGCTTGCTACCTCAGTCCCTTTTCAAGCTCAAAGGCAGGCAGCTTAGGTGCATTACTGGGTGAGAATTCAGGCAACTTTGGTGCCCCTGTCAGGCTATAGGTAGGCAGCTTTGGCAAGAGTGAGCAAAAACTCAGGCTGCTTACAACTGCCCCAGGCTGCCTTGGATTTGCATTAAGCTAGATCCCAGGCTGCTCCACCCACCTACTTTGCCCATACACTGACATGGGTAGACCACAGCGCAAAAGAAATAACACGAAAAATAAAATGGAAGAAAATCCAGACAGATCACCCAGTCCAACAAGGATCACAACAAACGAAAACATAGAAGAGTGTTTAGGATCAGAACATCAAGTGGAAGCAATGAACAATGCAAGCCTGACCAAACTACTGCTAGATCTGACAGGAACGCTACAAAGGATAGATAATTGTATGGATGCTACCATCACTAAGCTAGAGCAATATGATAAGACACTGGAAGGAATTCAAAGAGAGCTAAGAGAGTTGAGGGAGAATGAAAAAAAAGAGGACCTTAAAAATCAGCTGGCCACACTAAATGAAAACATAAAGAAATGCAAGGATGATTTCCAAGAATCATCAAGAAAATCAGAAAATGAGACAAAAAGGGAGCTGGACAAAGCGATGGAAGTGATACATAGGAAAGTAGTAGAAAATGCAAACTTAATTGAACAAGTCCAAAACTCACTAGAGGCTCTCAAGAATAGAGTCAGCGAAGTGGAAGATAGAAATTCTGATCTGGAAGACAGGATGGAAGAAACAGTTCGAGAGTCCAAAAATTTCAGTAAGTTCAAAAGTTCCTGTGAACAGAACATGAGAGAATTGTGGGATACACTTAAATGTCCTAATATCAGAATCATTGGAATACCAGAAGGAGAAGAATTTCAGACCAAAGGCATGGAGAACTTATTTAACACAATAATTGAAGAAAACTTCCCCCGTCTCTTAAAAGAAAGGCCCATCAAGATTCAAGAAGCAAACAGAACTCCTAACCAACTAGACCAAAGGAGAAACTCCCCAAGGTATATTATCATTAAGACTCTAAACATTGACACCAAGGAAATAATCCTAAAAGCAGCTAGGGAAAAACAGCACACCACTTTCAAAGGAAACCCCATCAGAATTACTTCAGACTTCTCAATGGAAACCCTGAAAGCTAGAAGGGCCTGGAATGATACTCTCCAAACTCTAAGAAACTATGGCTTTCAACCCAAACTACTCTACCCGGCAAAAGTCTCCCTTATAATAGATGGTGAAAGGAAAACTTTCCATGATAAAACTCAGCTTTACAATTATATGAACACAAAACCAAACCTACAGAAAGTACTCCAGGAAATTCTCCACAGAGAAGAAACAAATAACCAAACACAAATGCCTACAAGAAGAAGATCACAGCAATCAAACCCAGAGTAGATACAAAAAAAAAAAAAATTCCATGGAAATGCCAACACACCTCTACCACCACAAAATGACAGGGATCAAATCAAATCTCACAGTCATCACCCTAAACATTAATGGCCTTAATTCACCCATCAAGAGACACAGGCTAACAGGGTGGATCAAAAAATTAGACCCCTCAATCTGCTGCCTTCAAGAAACCCACCTTACCACTAAAGACAGAAACCTCCTCATGGTGAAAGGGTGGAAAACAATATTCCAAGCAAATGGGAATAAGAAACAAGCAGGTGTAGCTATATTAATATCAGATAAAGTTGACTTCAAACCAAAAACAATCAAAAAAGACAAAGAAGGCTACTTCCTACTTGTAAAGGGAACAATCCATCAAGAGGATATTACAATCATAAATCTGTATGCACCAAACACAGGGGCACCGTAGTTCATAAAACAAAACCTACTTGACAATAAAACAGAAATAACCACCAACACCATCATAGCTGGGGACTTTAACACACCATTATCAGTAATAGACAGATCATCCAAACAGAAGCTCAACAGGGAAGTAAGAGAGCTCAACAAAACCATAGAGCACTTAGACCTAACAGACATCTACAGAACTTTCCACACCAAATCCACAGACTACACATTCTTCTCAGCAGCCCATGGAACATTCTCTAAAATAGACCATATACTAGGTCACAAAGATAGCCTCCACATATTTAGGAAAATCGACATAATTCCCTGCATGATATCAGATCATAATGCTATATTCCTAGAAATCAACAAGAAAAAAACCAACAAGAGCCCCAACGGCAACTGGAAACTGAATAGCACACTCTTAAACAATAAATGGATAGTGGATGAAATAAAAAATGAAATTGCAAAATTCCTGGAATTGAATGACAATGAGAACACATCATACCAAAACTTGTGGGACACAATGAAGGCAGTCCTCAGGGGAAAATTCATAGCACTCAATGCCTTCATAAAAAAGGCAGAAAAATCCCAAATCAACAGCTTAACCATCCACCTAAAGCCATTGGAAAAACAAGAAAAATCCAACCCAAAGAGCTCCAGAAGGAAGGAAATAATTAAAATCAGAGCAGAAATTAATGAATTGGAAACCAAGGAAACAATTAAGGCAATTGACAAAACAAAGAGCTGGTTCTTTGAAAAAATAAACAAGATTGACAAACCTCTGGCTAATTTGATCAAGCAAAAAAAGGAGAGACTCCAAATTAACAAAATTCAAAATGAAAAAGGAGAGATTACAACAGACATCAGTGAAATCGGCAGAATCATCAGGACTTATTTCAAAAACCTCTACTCCACAAAACTGGAAAATGTGGAGGAGATGGATAAATTCCTGGATGCATATCATCCACCAAAGCTAAACTCAGAGCAGATCAACCACCTCAATGAACCCATCACGCTCATGGAGATTGAAAAAGTAATAAAAAACCTCCCAAAAAAGAAGAGTCCAGGACCAGATGGATTCCCAGCTGAATTTTATCAAACCTTCATGGAAGAACTCAAACCAATCTTCCTAAAACTGTGCCACACAATTGAAGAACAGGGAAAACTACCCAACTCCTTCTATGAAGCTAGTATCACCCTAATCCCAAAACCAGGCAGAGACGCCACAAGAAAAGAAAACTATCGGCCTATTTCCCTAATGAACATAGACGCAAAGATCCTCAACAAAATTCTCGCAAACCGAATCCAACAACACATCAAAAGCATTATCCACCTTGACCAAGTGGGATTTATCCCAGGAACAAAAGGGTGGTTCAACATACGAAAATCTGTCAATGTAATACACCATATAAAAAAGCTTAAACATAAAAATCACATGATCATTTCGATAGATGCAGAAAAGGCCTTTGACAAGATACAACATCACTTCATGATCAAAACATTGGAGAGAATTGGCATGGCCGGTTCACATCTTAATATAATAAAGGCAATATACAAAGCTCCAAAGGCCCAAATAATTCTTAATGGAGAGACACTGGAGGAATTCCCATTGAGATCAGGAACAAGACAGGGATGTCCTCTCTCACCTCTGCTTTTCAATATAGTTCTGGAAGTCCTAGCCCAAGCAATAAGGCAGGAGAAGGAAATAAAAGGGATACAATTTGGAAAGGAAGAAGTTAAGTTAGCTCTATTCGCCGATGACATGATTGTATATGTAAGAGACCCGAGAGACTCCATCCCAAAACTCCTGAAGGTGATTAACTCCTATAGCAAAGTAGCAGGATACAAAATCAATGCACAAAAATTGGTAGCATTTCTGTATGCAAATGACAAAGACACAGAAAAAGAAATAAAGGACATAGTCCCATTTTCAATAGCAACAAAAAAAAAAAAATAAAATACCTTGGAATAACGTTAACCAACGAAGTAAAAGATCTATACATCGAAAATATAAAAACTCTCAAAAAAGAAATTGAGGAGGACTTAAAACAATGGAAAGACCTCCCAGGCTCCTGGATAGGCAGAATTAACATTGTGAAGATGACAATCCTACCAAAGGCAATATATAGATTTAACGCAATTCCAATTAAAATCCCTACAGTGTTCTTCACAGACATAGAAAAAATGATCTCAAATTTCATATGGAAAGGCAGAAGGCCTCGCATATCCAAACATATCCTCAGCAAAAGAAATACCTCTGGTGGCATCACCATACCCGATATAAAGTTATACTACAAAGCCATAGTAATAAAAACAGCATGGTACTGGCATAAAAACAGGAGTATAGAACAATGGAATAGACTTGAGGACCCGGATTTTGGGCCAAGCAACTAAAGCTACTTGATATTCAACAAAGGCCCAAACAATATAGACTGGAAAAAAGATAGCATCTTCAACAAATGGTGCTGGAAAAACTGGATAACCACATACAGGAAACTAAAACTTGATCCGCACATTTCACCATGCACAACACTCAAATCCAAATGGATCAAAGACCTCAACATAAGACCAGAAACTCGAAAACTACTGGAAGAAAATTTAGGAAGTACTTTCCATGATATAGGAATGGAAAAAGACTTCCTGAATAAAACCCCAGTGGCTCAAGTTCTTAAACAGTCACTCAACCATTGGGATCATATGAAGCTGAAGAGTTTCTTTACAGATAAGCATATAATAAACAAAGCCAATAGAATACCCACAGAGTGGGAGAAAATATTTGCAGGTTATCCAACTGATAGAGGCCTTATCTCTAGAATTTACAAAGAACTCAAAAGTCTAAACAATAAGAAGACAAATACCCCACTCACAAAATGGGGCACAGAGTTAAACAGGCAATTCACAGAGGAAGAGATACAAATGGCAAACTGCGGCGAACCCCCTGACCAGCAGGAGAAGAACGACCAGCCAACGAAGATCCTTCGTGAGCACACTTTATTGGAGAGCCTCTTGGTTAACAGGAAAGCTGATGGCGAGGGGCGAGGGGAGCAGAAGTGTAGCTGCTTTTATAGGGCAGAATACTACGGGGCACCTGCTGATTGGCTGTCATAGGCTCACCAGCCCTAGGAGCCACGGGATAGGCTTGGGACAAGGTGCATCAAGCACATGAGCAACCTCAAGCGAGGTTGGCGCCAAGGCGTTACCTAAATAAGGAATTGTTTACCTCAAGACTGGCAGGAAGCCAGCGCCATCTTGTAATGGCATCTGCATTAGCTCCCTACAGCAAACACATCCCTAGGAAAATGTTCATCATCCCTAATCATCAGAGAAATGCAAATTAAAACAACTATGAGATTCAACCTTACCCCAATAAGGATGGCTAACATCAAAAGGTCAAATGAAAATAAATGCTGGCGAGGATGTGGAGAAGCAGGGACACTCATTCACTGTTGGTGGGAATGCAGGATGGTACAACCACTTTGGAAAGTAATATGGAGACTCCTGAAAAAGCTGACTATAGAAATACCAACAGAACCAGTTATACCATTACTGGGCATGTACCCTAAAACCTTCAAACCAAAAGCCAGAGAGATTTGCTCAACCATGTTTGTAGCAGCTCAATTCGTAATAGCTAAAAGCTGGAATCAACCCAGATGTCCATCATTAGAAGAATGGATAACAAAGATGTGCTATATCTACACAATGGAATTCTATACAGCAGTAAGAAAACACGACGTAAAGAAATTTGAGGAAAAATGGTTGAACCTGGAGCAGATCATTCTCAGCGAACTTACCCAATCAGAGAAAAAAAATCGACACATAGTCTCACTCATCTGCAACACCTAAACTGAATCTGCCCAAGATGCCTTACATACCCAGCAAGCACCTCATGGACTAGACAATAAGATGGATGGGAGGGCGGGGAGGGAATCATAGGGTGGAAAACAGTAATCCGGACCCAAACGGCAATGGTACCATAAAATTCTACTTCCTAAAAGACAGACCAAATGGCTGAACCTCACTAGACCCTTACAGGAAACACCTGAACCACAAGACACTGGAGAGGGTAGGATCAAGACTGACCTAAATCTCCTACATCTTCCTTCCCTCCCTCTCCCCCTCTCTCCTCTCTAACTCTTGTATATTAGTTATCTTTTCCCTCAATTTCTTAGTGGACACTGACCTGTAACCCCCACTTCCAGCTTGGGCCTACCATCCACAATGAGCTTTTGATCAGAGAAACCTACAAGGTTTCCCAAAACAATGACAGACTTCTGTCAGAGTACTTGATGACCCACCAAAGGCCAGTGATAAGACCCTATTGCTGAATACTCCATATACAGCTGACACGTAAAATGGAACAACATGGCTGGAAGCCAGGAGAGAGTCAGTCCCCAGACAGTCAGCGTGTCTAGTGCCAGAAGGCGCTACATAGGCGACTGGGGGAAATGACCAACATCTGTCCAAGCAACACATTGTTTAACCTAATTAGCAACAAATAACCGGATGTGATGCCCACACAAGTGCAATAGTGGTACACAGCCATGGTGAGGAATCAATTGCTCTTGATTTGGCTAACTGATCCACTCAGTGGTACTAGACCCTTAGCTGGAGCTGGGAAACAAGTCAGAACCATACCCAAACACAAGCCCACTCTACAATATCAAGCTACCATCAATCACGGGGTATAAGAGGGCCTACACCTATCAAACTGTCTATCAAAAAAGTAAGTGTTATCTCAATTTTCCGGGTGCTAACTTACTCTCCGTTGGAGAATTTGCTTCTCTTTTCCAGATAGATGCAGATCCTAAGAAGACAGCTGCCCCAACATACCTCAAAAGGGGCCCAACTGAAACTAAGGACAACTGGCGAAATAAGCAAGGGTGATGTTTTCCTGTGAACCGGATACCAGCACAAATGGGAAGGAGATCAACGCAGAGAAAAACCAACTCCTACCAAATCAGAGAGCCAAAGCCTCAGAGGCCCCCAACACCTCAGCACTGAAGCAGACCAAAAATGAACCCAACACGGCTCAGGGAAATCTTGCGGAAGAGGGGGTGGAAAGAATGTCAGAGTTACATGTTGGGTCATGATTTTCAGAGACATTTATCATACTAATAACTGGGGGCTAACTCCACAATGCACGACCCATTTTCATTAACAAGGAGGGTCTAATGGGAGGGGGTAGATCACAGATGAGCCTAAATAATGGTACCAAACTGCCTGTATTCACTGAAATGAAAACTAATAAATTAAATTAAAAAATAAAAATAAGAAAACCAAAAAAAAAATAAAAAAAAGAAAATAGATTCTTCTATCTCGCCATGCAGAAGAATTAAGTCCAAATAGATTAAAGACCTTAACATCAGACCTGAAACTCTGAAACTGCTAGAGGAAAAATTAGGGGAAATCCTTCAACATATTGGTCTTGGCAAAGACTTTCTGAATACAACCCCAATTGCTCAGGCAATAAAACCACAGATTAATCACTGGGACCTCATGAAATTACAAAGATTTTGCACTGCAAAGGACACTGTAAATAAAGCAAAGAGGCAACCTGCAGAATGGGAAAAAAATCTTCGCCAGTTATATATCTGATAGAGGATTAATATCTAGGATACAAAGAACTCGAAAATTTAAACAATAGGAAATCAAACAAGCCAATTAAAAAATGGGCTATGGAGATAAATAAAGAGTTTTAAAAGGAAGAAATATGGATGGCATATAAGCATCTTAAAAAGTGTTCTACGTCCTTAATCATTAGGGAAATGCAGATTAAAACTATATTGAGATTCCATCTCACTCCTGTCATATTGGCTACCATCATGAAAACAAATGATCATAAATGTTGGCAGGGATGTGGAAAAAGAGGAATCCTTCTGCACTGTTAGTGCGAATGAAATCTGGTCCAGCCATTGTGGAAATCAGTGTGGAGGTTCCTAAAACAGCTAAAGATTGATCTACCATATGACCCAGTTATAGCACTCCTAGGCATATATCCTAAGGACTCATCTCATTTCCTTTGAAGTATGTGCTCAACCATGTTTATTGCTGCTCAATTCATAATAGCTGGGAAATGGAACCAGCCTAGATGTCCCTCAACTGATGAGTGGATAATGAAGATATGGCACATTTATACAATGGAGTTCTAATCAGCGGTAAAGAAAAATGAAATTTGCAGAAAAATGGATGGATCTGGAAAGGATTATACTAAGTGAGATAACCCAGGCCCAGAAGGCCAAGTGCTGCATGTTCTCTCTCATATGTGGATCCTAGCTACAGGTGATTGGGTTTCTGTGTGAGAAGGAAAAAACTCAGTAGAAGAGGCCAGTAGCTAAAAAAGAGATATAAAGGAAAGACAAGGGAAGGGAGGAGGGTACTTAATAGGTTGGTATTGTATATATATAAGTAGAAGAATAGATTAATGGGGGTGAAAAGGCCTAAAGTGAGGTCAGGGGAGGAGATTGAGTAAAGGAAAGGTAGAGGGAGGACAAATCAAAATCTGAGAGATTATAAATAAATCAAATGGAATCCTTCAGTTTTGGACAATGCAAGGCTCAGGAGCAGTAGATCGTTGCTAGAAAATTTTCATTGCCAGGGATGGGATACCTTCCAGTGAGTTGTTGGGGGGGGGTCCCTGATGCCCCAAAAACATTATATGCCATTGCTGAGGCCCTTGGTTTCCCACCAGGAATCGATGGTAAGACCCTATTGCTGAAGACTCCACATACTTGGGCTGCAAGGCCACTGAGAAATCCTGCTGGAACTGAGCTGAAATCCTCCTCCATATAGACCAGCTGACAGAAAGCTGGAAGAAGTCATTCTACATGCAGTTCAATGGGAGAAAGATATGCCACCAGTGAAGATACTCAACAGTGGATACTGCAAGCCTTATAATTGGCCAGCCAGGCCAAATGAGCCAATGGGTGCAACAGTGGCATGTCTGTCATGATGGAAACTAACTGTCCTCCAATTGGACTGGAGGCCCACTCCAAGGGAGGGAATACATCCCTGATACTGAAAACTTAAAACAGGGGTAGTCATGAGCCCTAGGGTTGTAACATCTGCTGATGTCTGGGTAAGCATATATACTATGCTTATCAAACTGCCCAGTAAGCACTTCTCTTAATATTCATACCCTTATATTAATGCTACTTTCACTTTGGATAGAGGATCTTCTCTTCTCAGATGGCAGTGACCTTGGGACAACTCAGAAGGTATCATGGTGCTGTAAAGGAGTGACTAGAGTAGCGAGTAACATCTTGATCACACCTTCCAAGGCTTAGGGTCTAATGTGGAAGAGGTGGTGGAAAGAATATAAGAGCTAAAGGAAGGGGTGGACTCCTTACAACGTGCTCCGTCCAGACAAAAAATTGGCCTCGATATCCATGACCTCATACTGCCTGACCATCATAAGAGAAAGGAAGGATCATGGCATCTGAATAGAGGAGAGACTTATTGAGATGGGGAGTGGATATGATGGAGAATGGAATTTCAAAGGGGAAAGGGGGGGAGGGAGGGTATTACTATGGGATACTTTTATAGTCATGGAAAATGTTTAATAAAATTGAGAAAAAAAACTTTAAAAAAAGCAAAAAAAGACAGGAGTAAATTTTGGGGAAAAAAGTAACTGTAGTTTTAGGCCATGGAGTAAAGCAGAAAATGCCATATGTAAAGAACCTCTTTATTCATCCAGAAAATCCCAGCTTGTGGTCAGTACTAAGTACCTATACATCTAAGTACTTAATAAATATTTATTCCAATGGTTGAACAAATTCTCATTGATAAATATTCTGATTGTCTATGGTAAATTACTTTGTGATTTCCTTTCCTTATATACATTATATAGATTTTATGCTCTTGTATCAATTCATAGATAAAATAGCATTCTTTCCTAACACATTCCATGTTTGAAGTACCTTATAGGATAGAACCTATGTTTTCTCAGCAATGCCATTACTAGTCATACTTCTCACCTCAGTGGTGAACTATGGTAGTAAAAGGACATTCACAAACCATTTATCCGTGCAGTATTCAGGCACCCATGCTTGAAATGAAACCAGCATTTATCTCTATTTTAGGAGAAAGAAAGCAGGTGCCTAAAATCTATCAAAAAGCTTTTACTATTCTTTGAAGAAAACAATACACTCCATTATTCTTTCAGTGTACTCTTTCGTATACTCCATGCTAGTTAATAATGTTGGGGGATTACTTGGCAATCACAATCCATGGCTGATTTCTCTCTGTTCTTTATGATTTCCAGCCAGCTACCATCTGTTGAGTAGTTCCAGTACAAGCCTGTCAGGGAAGAGATTCACTGCTCATCTACGGTTCAAAGGCATAGCACAAAAGCTGCAGAAATATTCCACGTCTCAATCTGTGAAACTAATGCAAGCACTAATGCTCAGGGTACAAGCAAAACCTGTGAGTCAGAAAGTGGGCCAGTTTTTGAAATAATGAAGGCACACAAAATAGTGCATTAATTATCTCACATGGAAGCAAAACCAAATAGAAATCAGTGTGGAATGTCTACTCCAAGTGTCATACCACCACTCTAGTGTATCTTGTTTCTGCATTCTATTTTCCATCCCTCCTTTTCCTCACAACACATATATGAAATTAGGTAGTGTTAAGCATGACCATTTTACATAAAACTTGAGACTTGGCTTATTTTGGAACAAAAGGGCCTGATTCTTTTCCTGGTCATGCCTAGAGTTAAGAGTTCACGCTCTGAATTTTGTCATGATTCTTGCTAATTCCTTTCAACCACAAAGTCTCTTCATAAGTTCACATTACCAGTCTAGTTGCTATTAAAGATTGACATTATCTCTTGTTTTTTCTCTTTTAGTGTGTATATGTCTTTGTGTTTGCTTTTCAAATTATCACTGTATAAACTTTTGCCTTTATTTGACTGTTAACTCTAAAAGAATTTTCTGCTTTACTTTTGGGTTAGCAGAGTCTATAATGAAACATTTGATGAACAGATGATGTAAAAGATGAAGCAGTGTTGCAGAATAGGAAAGGGATTGTTGCAGGAATGAACATATAATTCTGTGTGATCTTCGTTAAGACACATCTTCATTTGGAGAATCTCAGTGTCTCTGGTTCTAAAAATAAGGGAGGCTAGGTGATGTTAGTTTTCCTTTCATTCTAGTAATTGATGATTCCAGAATACTTAGAGCTGGACTTAGCATTTATATATAGTTGTCAGCTGAGTCACAAGATCTGCACTCTGTCCTTCATGGAATGCAAATGGGCAGTGATTCTAACTGTAATTTTGCAAAGTCAGTCAAGAAAGGAGGTTAAGTAAAATAATACTTGGCACATTATAAATGAGATTCTAAACCAAATATTTTTAGACTGTGTTCTTTCTTTGATGTGCTGTTATCTAAATCCTCTGCCTGCAGGGCTCCCATTTCAGATGTGATTAGAGTTAATAATATGGTAAGAATCAAGCAGCTCCATCGTCCCCGGTCTCCTGCGCAAAAGAGACAAAGCAAGCACCAGGCATCTCACGGGGAATAGCTGGCAAAATCGAGTGTTCCTTTTGTGCTTCAGAGAAAACACAGAACTCTATTGCATCATGAAGGACAAATAATAACAATTGGAATACATTTTTCATTAATCCCCATAGGATTGTCAGGATTTGAATAGGAAAATTCTATAATATCCACAATTATGAACTCATGCCCCTGGTTCTCTTTTGGAAGTCAGAATCATTTCATAAGATATATTTTCCTTCCCCTGACTTAGGTAGAAGTCTTGAGTAAG
The DNA here is from genome assembly GCF_020740685.1 of Jaculus jaculus. NCBI lineage: Eukaryota > Metazoa > Chordata > Mammalia > Rodentia > Dipodidae > Jaculus > Jaculus jaculus. Next base: position 124,184,554 of record NC_059107.1, on the reverse strand, counting down.
GAAAACAATTTTGTTTAGAAAATGAACCACTGAAGAAATATTATTATAGGATGGTGAACATGTAATAATAAAAACAAACATTCAAACTAAACTCATTTAAAATACTGAATATGGACAGCTACTCTCAGTGGTTCTGCACAGCACATGCATGTATAAAAGGCTTAAAATATTTTTTTAAGTTTTCTATGAGAAAGACAAGGAGAGCAAGAGAGAGAATGAGAGAGAGAGAGAGAGAGAGAGACAGGGAGAGAATATCACACCAGGGCCTCCAGCCACTGCAATTGAACTACAGACACGTGTCGCATTGTGTGCATGTGCGGCCTTGCATGCTTGCATCACACATCTGGCTTACATGGGAACTGGAAAGTCAAACATGAGTCCTTTGGCTTTGCAGGAAAGTGTCTAAACTGCTAAGTCTTCTCTTCTGCCCTTAAAAAATATTATTATTTATTGTGAGGAGAGAGCGAGAATGAGTAGGTGAGCATCAGGACCACTTGCCACTGCAAACAAACTCCAGATGCATGTGCTATTTTATGTATCTGGCTTTACATGAGTATTAGGGAATTGGCTTGGTAAGTAAACTCCTTTAACTGCTGAACCATTTATCTCCCCAGATATATGTATAGAATTTTGAAGAGAACATTTTTTATTTTGTTCTCTAGAGCCTTTCCTGATTCTATTAGTATTCTGATAACCTTACAGAGTGTCATCTCTAGCCCCTTGCTATGTGATTTTGGTGATATAGTGAATCTAGGGTTAGGGAGAAATGGTATTTACACCATTTTAATTTCTATAGGAACTGTGATTCTCAGCCCCAGCACTACTGACACTGAGCATGGTTCTGGAAGATGTACTGAAACATTATTATTTGCCCATTAAATGCCAGTAATTATCCTTCCATTTGGACAACCCAAAATCTCTCTACATATTGACAAATCTCTCTGTGGTAGAGGTAGGTCTGGGCATCATAATCCTCATCAAAATCTAGTAGTTTCTTTCCTGAAGAAGCTAAGCATGTGTGACTAGTACCTACTGGGTGCCCTTTGGTATCTGTTTCCCTTCATAAAATATATTCTATTCTGTTATACTTATGGGGATATAGTAACTGGGTTTGAAGTTTTGGAGGTGATTTCTTTAACCAAGTACTAATTGTTAAAAATTTAATGACAATCAAATTGTACTATGTGACACACTTTTAGAAATATATATTTGAATACAAACTGATAGGTTTTTGTAAGTGGCTTTAGGACTTAGAGTCATGTTAAGCATAAAGCCATGTAAAGTGACCTTGGTATGTCCCCACAATTCATAGCAGCTCCTATTCACAGGCAATTACTTCTATCTTAGCAAAAATAGTTCATAAAGAATTGGCAGTTGTGGGCTGCTTCGGCTCTACAACACAAGCTGTGAGTAGCTTGAAAAAAAACAGCATTTTGTCTTGGCACTATAAGCTGGACAGGACAATGGAACATTTTTCGTTGAACTTGGATAGGCAGAAAAATATTTGCTTCTGTTTTTCAGCCAAGCTTTTAGGTCAGAACTTTACACAGACTAGTAACTTCTTTGCACACTTCACTAATGAATTTCAACTTGAAAATGTTAGTGCTAGTACCAAGCAGAAAGAAAAAATAAGCTACCTGAACTTCATTTCTTCTTTTTATTGTCTTGAAGAACTTCATTCTTGCCAAAGCATTTTTTTGGACCACTTACCTTGTTTCTATGTTTCTGTGTTTATCCTTCCCTGCCATCACTACTTGATTTCAAGATGGGTAATTTATTGTTTATTTCACAAGTTCTGGTTTACATTTCAGAGGTTCAATCTATGCCTTTTTCTTCTAAAGGTAAGCTTTGTAAGGAAGCCATATCATAAAATCAATGTTATTCTGTCCTGAAATTCTGCCTGCCAAACACATTATTCCATGACATTTAAATTTTTTTATCATATTTTATTTATGAGAGAGAGAAAGAGAGAGATAAGGAGAGGACGAGAGAGAGAGAAAAGGGTACACCAGGGCCTCCAGCACTGCAAACGAACTCGAGATACATGTGCCCCCTTGTGCATCTGGTTTATGTGGGTCCTGGAGAATCAAACTGGTATGCTTTGGTTTTGTAGGCAAACATCTTAACCACTAAGCCATCTCTCCAGCCCTATTCCATGATGTTTTAATTAATTAATTTTTATTAGCTATGTATACAGTGTGTATACAGTCTCTAAGAGCACAGGCAGAATGTAGCTAGTTGCTTTGTCAGAATACCATATGAACTACTTTTAGTCCACTTCTCAACAGAGTCCATATCCCACTTTTAAAGATCATGAGCCAAGCTTCCATCATCCACACTTCTCTTAGCCTTCTGGTTTTTCAAACTCCCACCAGAATGTTACAAATCCTTCCACATTTTCCCTGCAAACCAGCTCTAATAAGTAAATAAACAAAGAAAAGAAAAAGAAGATAAAAAAGGAAAGAAAAAGAAAACAAGAACCAAATGATCAATATTGATCAATGAAGTGGCCTCACTTCTCAGTAACATTTTTCTGTACCAATCATTTCTCATTTTTGTGAACAATACCTGACCAAAAGCAACTTAAGGAAGGAAAGATTTTTTTGGGGGGGGAGGTTTATGGTTTTAAGACAAGTACAGCATGAAAGGAAAACCATGGCAGAAGCATGAAAACTGTGTCACGTCATGACAACAATATGGAGGAGGAAGAGTGGATAGCCTAGGCTGGACTATAAAACCTCAAGGCCCTACCTCCCAGAGTTTCTACAACTTCTCAAAATGACAACAGCAGCTGGGGATTGAGTATCCCAACACGTGAGTCTACAGCTAGAGCAAATGATTAAAATATAAAAAAATTTGAGCTTACTTGAGAAAGAGAAGTCTGGGCAAGCAACAAACATAGCAACAACAATAATAAACTCAGTAATTACTTGGTGAATTCTCAAGGTGAAAGCTATTACTCTAGTTACTCTCCAGATATCTCCAGGTTTACAAAGGTCACATATACCTTGAAGGATTTGTGCTCCAAGAAGTGTTGACTTGGGAAGGCAACAGTTCAAAAAGAAACTGGCAAATGTTTTAAATTTTTTAAAAAAAGAAGCTGGGGGGCTGGAGAGATGGCTTAGCGGTTAAGCGCTTGCCTGTGAAGCCTAAGGACCCCGGTTTGAGGCTCGGTTCCCCAGGTCCCACGATAGCCAGATGCACAAGGGGGCGCACGCGTCTGGAGTTCATTTGCAGAGGCTGGAAGCCCTGGCGCGCCCATTCTCTCTCTCTCCCTCTATCTGTCTTTCTCTCTATGTCTCTTGCTCTCAAATAAATAAATAAAAAATGAACAAAAAAAATTAAAAAAAAAAGAAGCTGGGAAGGACAATTATTCAATATTGCTTAACTTGAATATTTGTTAACAGAAGACTATCACCCACATGAGATTATCTAATTTAGGAAAATAAAAATAGACAAAGTTGTGTGAACACTGGAAGATGTTCATAGTCCTGAACATTTTGTGTTTCTCTTCGTAGTAGATATGCAAAAGACAAAATCAAAAGAAATAAAGAATGAACCAGTAAAAAAAAAAAAATGCCAAGGTACCCAGAATTAACAAATGCATCTAGTTCTACCTGTTTATACCAGGAATGGAAGAAATTTAAGAATTAGCTAAAATTAGGCGGGGGATGGCTTAGCATTTGCCTGCAAAGCCAAAGGACCCAGGTTCAATTCATCAGGACCCATGTTAACCAGATGCCCAAGGGGACACAAGCATCTGGAGTTTATTTGCAGTGGCTAGAAGTCCTAGCACACCCATTCTTGCTCTCCCTCTTTATTTACCAAATAAAAATAAAATAACACAATTAGATAAACCATTAGCACTGAACTGATATTTTCTTGAAAGAGCAGTTTAACATCAAAGGAAAATAGGGAGGAATATAACAAATGAGAAGCAATGAAGGTCTGCACCAGTAAATACCTCCAGAGTGTCAATGTCTTGGTGAATACTCTGTAGAGGTGTTGGTCTTCAGTGGGTTCTCCAACATAATCACTATTTTAATGGCTGCCTGAATTTAGCTGCTGAAGATGAGCCTTTAATGAAATAAATGTGTAAGTGAACTGAAGGCTTTATTTGCATGTTAAGGCTCCACAAGCCTGAAAAATTAAAAATAAAACCCATAACCTTAGCATCCAATATGCTTATGCCTAGAAGAACATGGAACCATTGCTAATGAATGTAAAAACAGAGTCAAGGATATTCTGGGGGAGATATTAAAATAAAGGAGTATTATATATGCTGAATAAAAGATAATAAAACCTTGTCGCTGGGGATCTCATGCTGCAAATTTCAAACCTTACATGGAAATAGCAATATTACAATGTGTTTAAGTAAGTACTCCAGAGGCAGTTAGGGAAAGAAAATTATTCCAGAGAGAGAGAGAGAGAGAGGAATGCCTTCAATATTAAGAAAATAGGACAAACATCACAACTAGAGGATGGAAATTAAGGATGAAATGGGACAATAATTTAGAGATAAAGCCAGAGATCACATCTTATACATCAAGAACTAAATCCATTATGCTACCTAGTATATGTGAATACAGTGTATGAAACCAAATAACTGGGAAAGAAAACAGATGTAAGGATGTATATACTTATAGCCTCTTAAGAAAGGAAACGAGTAGTAATAGTTGTGGTAAGATTTACCACTTTGGGTGAGAGAGTGAAGGGTTATATAGTACAGAAAGAGGCAAACAGCCACATCAGTTATTGCTACAAAACCTGTGTTTCAAATTTTCATACCTTAAAACAACAGTTTCTTTACTGTGGGTTCCATGGGCAGCACTACTGTTGATGTCAGCTCAGCTGCCTCTGGATGCTGGCGAGTTTCTACTCACCTAATTCTACTGAGATGGCTATGCCTCTCTCTCTCTCTCTCTCTCTCTCTCTCTCTCTGTCTGTCTCACTCTCTGTGGTCTTTTGTTTGCCTGTTTATTTTTATTTTCTTGAGGTAGGGTCTTACTGCAAAGTCACAGGGATCATCTTCCATGTGCTGGGATTAAAGGCGTGTGTTGGACTTCCAGTCATTAGGGCATCCCCGGATGCCGCACCTCCTGGGGAAGGAAAGCCAAGACATTTAGGGTTCATTGGGTCTTCTAGGGATGAGCAAACTGTAATAGACCTCTAGTGAGAGGGTGAAAGGGAGCAAAGTAGGGTATCCACTGATTCCCATGCTCTCGGGTAGCCCATCAGTTCCCTAATCCCCTCAAGCAGCCATCCTAGCCATAGACCCAGCCGCAGGGTTCTCCTGTCAAGTGCAGGCAAGAGGACCTAGACCAGCAGGCCAATTTAGCTCCACGCATGCTGCAAGCTCACTAATGCTGTCCAGCTCACCATCACCCGGTAACCCCATGTGTGGACCCAGGCCAGCAGGCTAGCATTCCCCCCAGGGTACCTTCACATGCAAATGCCATCCTACTTGCAGCCAATCCCCACCTCTCTAAACGTAACCAGGTCATCAAGCTAAGGCTCCCCCAGCTACCACCAGGACTTCCACATGCCACTGTTCCTCTGTGCTTGGACCCAGGCCAGCAAGCTAGGGTTCCCTCCTCCCTAGGCTCTCCCACCACAGGGGACCTCCCCATCCCCCAGCATGTCACCTGACCCACAGCACTCCCATATCCCCTCCCTGCCCTGTCACAGGACCCAACAGTCCCATCCACCCCCTCCTACAGGGTCCTGGGGACCTGCTGTCCCATCCTTTTGCCCTTAAGCATCACAAAACCACCACACATTCCTATCCTCCCCAGCTCTGCAGCCAAGCCACAATACCATTCTGCTTTGTCACATTCCCCACTAACCCCATCCCCTCAAGCCATCTGACCCCTCAGTTCCATACTCCAAATCATGGAACAACAAATCCCTTCATCAGGTCCCCAGACCCACACCAGAGCCTCACAGGCTCCTTCCCTCAGAGCAGACTTGCCTTATTGCCATCAGAAGCCTAGTGGAAGCAAACATAAAAGGGAATAGTTACTGCAGACACTTCAAGGATAGACTACAGCTTCCTCCTAAATTAAATAAGATTCCTACACTGTGATGGTCAGACAACAGTGCAAAATGAGTAACATAAAAAGTCAAATGCAAATAAATCCAACAAGATTAGCCAGTCCCACAATGGTTGTCTCTAATCAAAACATAGAAGACAACAATAGGATCAGAACCTCAAAATGAAGAAACAAGTTATGCAACCCTGACCAAACAAATAGAAGAACTTGCAGAAAAGCAACAAAGGGCCAATAATCATATGCATGCTGTCCTCACTATATTAGACCTAATAGAAAAGAAATAGGAAGAGTTTCAAAGACAGTTAAATGATCTAAAGGATAGAGACAGAGAGAAAGTGGACATCAATAACCAGCTGGCTAAGCTCAATGGAGACATAAAGAAATGCAAGGATGTATTCTAAGTAGCATTAAGAAAATGACGTGATAAGGGAACTTGACAGACGGATAGAAACTATCCATAGATATTAGTTATCTTTTTCCTCAATTTCTTAGTGGACACTGACCTGTAACCCCCACTTCCAGCTTGGGCCTACAATCCACAATGAGCTTCTGATCAGAGAAACCTACAAGGTTTCCCAAAACAATGACAGACTTCTGTCAGAGTAATTGATGAGCCACCAAAGGCCAGTGGTAAGACCCTATTGCTGAAGACTCCATACGCAGCTGACACGTAAAATGGAATGACATGGCTGGAAGCCAGGAGAGAGTCAGTCCCCAGACAGTCAGCGTGTCTAGTGCCAGAAGGCGCTACATAGGCGACTGGGGGAAATGACCAACATCTGTCCAAGCAACACATTGTTTAACCTAAGTAGCAACAATTAACCGGATGTGATACCCACACAAGTGCAATAGTGGTACACAGCCATGGTGAGGAATCAATTGCTCTTGATTTGGCTAACTGATCCACTCAGTGGTACTAGACCCTTAGCTGGAGCTGGGAAACAAGTCAGAACCATACCCAAACACAAGCCCACTCTACAATATCAAGCTACCATCAATCACGGGGTATAAGAGGGCCTACACCTACCAAACTGTCTATCAAAAAAGTAAGTGTTATCTCAATTTTCCGGGTGCTAACTTACTCTCCGTTGGAGAATCTGCTTCTCTTTTCCAGATAGATGCAGATCCTAAGGAGAGATCTGCCCCAACATACCTCAGAAGGGGCCCAACTGAAACTAAGGACAACTGGCGAAATAAGCAAGGGTGATGTTTTCCTGTGAACTGGATACCAGCACAAAGGGGAAGGAGATCAATGCAGAGAAAAATCAACTCCTACCAAATCAGAGAGCCAGAGCCTCAGAGGCCCCCAACACCTCAGCACTGAAGCAGACCAAAAATGAACCCAACATGGCTCAGGGAAATCTTGCGGAAGAGGGGGCGGAAAGAATGTCAGAGTTACATGTTGGGTCATGATTTTCAGAGACATTTATCATACTAATAACTGGGGGCTAACTCCACAATGCACGACCCATTTTCAATAACAAGGAGGGTCTAATGGGAGGGGGTAGATCACAGATGAGCCTAAATAATGGTACCAAACTGCCTGTATTTACTGAAAAGAAAACTAATAAATTAAATAAAAAAAAAAAAAAGAAAAGCAGTAGAAAATACAAACCAAAACAAGCCCAAAACTTTATAGAAACTTTCAAAAGTAGAGTCAGTCATGTTAAGGATAGAAACTCAGAATGAGAAGACAAAACAGAAGAAACAGTTCGTGAGTCCAAAAGATTCAATAAATTCAAATTTTTTTATGAACAGAATATGAAGGAACTGTGGAAAACCCTTAAACATCCCAATATTTGGGTCATGGGAATACCAAAAGAAGAAATTCAGACCAAAGGCATGGAGAAATTATTCAACAAAATTATTGAAGAAAACTTTTCCCCTCTCTCAAAAGAAAAGTCCCATCAAGTTACAATAAACTAACAACTCCAGACTGTACCAAAGGAGAAATTCTCTAAGACATATTATCATTAAGAGTCTAAACATCAATACCAAAGAGAAAGTCCCAAAAGCAACTGGGAAGGATCAATACATTACATATAAGGGTAACCCATCAGAATTACTTCAGACTTCTCAGTGGAAACCCTGAAAGCCAGAAGGGGCTGGGATGGAACACTGCAAAATCTAAAAGCCTATGGCTTCCACCCAAACTACACTACCCAGAAAAAGCATTCTGCATAATAGATGGTGAAAGAAAAACTTTCCATGAAAGAACTCAGCTTTACAACTATATGAATACAAAGCCAAACCTTTAAAGAGTATTTCAGGGAATTCCCCACACAGAAGAATCAAATAACAAACCTCAAGGGCCTACAAGAAGCAGATAACAATAACCAAATTCAGAGAAAGCCCAAAAGCTACAAAGTCCAAGAAAATACCAAACCACAGAAATCACCACAATATGACAAGCATTAAATCAAACCCCACAGTCATTACCCTAAATATTGATGGCTTTAATTCATCCATCAAGAGATATAAGCTAACAGGGTGGGTCAGAAAATTAGACCCCTCAATATGCTGTCTTCAAGAAACCCACCTCAGGGCTGGAGAGATGGCTTAGTGGTTAAGCACTTGCTTGTGATGCCTAAGGACCCTGGTTCGAGGCTCAATTCCCCAGGACCCATGTTAGCCAGATGCACAAGGGGGTGCAAGCATCTGAAGTTCATTTGCAGTGGCTGGAAGCCCTGGCACATCCATTGTCTGTCTCTTTCTATCTGCCTCTCTCTCTCTCTCTCTCTCTCTCTCTCTCTCTCACTCACTCATAAATAAATAAATAGTAAAAGAAAAAGAAACCCACTTCATCATTAAAGATAGATACCTCCTCAGGATGAAAGGGTAGAAAATGATAGTCCAAGCAAATGGAAATAAGAAACAAGCAGGCATAGCTATACTAAGATCAGATGAAATAGACTTGAAAGCAATAGTAACCAAAAAAGACAAAGGCCACTTCTTACTTATCAAGGGAACAATCCAACCTTTATGCATCAAACACAGTTGCACCACAATTCATAAAACTAAACCTACTTGACAACAAAACAGAAATAACCACCAACACCATCATAGTTGGGAACTTCAATACTCTACTATCAGCAATAGATGGAGCATCCAAACAGAAAATTAACAGGGAGTGAGAGAGCTCAACAAAACTATAGATCAATTAGACCTAATGGACATCTACAGAACATTCTACCCCAAATCAACAGACTACATATTCTTCTCAGCAGTCCATGGAACCTTCTCTAAAACAGATCATACATTGAATCATAAAGTGAGCCTCCGTATATTTAGGAAGATCAACATAATTTTCTGCACAATATCAAATCACAGTGCTGTATTGCCAGAAATTAACAACAAAAGTTGCACCAGGGATCCCATTGACTCCTTGAAATAAATGCTGTTGAGGATGTGGAGAAACAGGAACCCTCATTCACTGTTGGTGGTAATGTAAGATGGTATAACCACTATGGAAAACAATATGGAGATTCCTAAAAAGGTCAACTATAGAGATAACAAGAGACCCAATTATCCCCTGACTGGGCATTCACCCTAAAATCTCTACACCTCAGTTCAGAGTTATTTGTTCAGCCATGTTTATTGCTGTTCAATTCAAAATAGCCAGGAGCTGGAACATCATTAGACGAATGGATAACCAAGATGTGGCATATCCACAGGATGGAATTCCACACAGCAGTAAGGAAAAAGGATACAATGAAATCTGAAGAAAAATGGTCAAACTTGGAACAGATCATTCTTAGTGAACTCACCCAATCACAGAAAGATAATCATCACATGGTCTCAGTCATCTGTGGCTCCTAACCTGAATCTGCCCAAGATGCTGACATACCTAAAAAGCATCTTGAGGATTGGACAATAGAGGGTGGGGTAGGAAGAGAGTGTAAGAATGGAAGTGAAAGACACAAAATTGGATCCAAATGGCAATGGTACCATAAAAGTCTACATTCTAAAATACATCCCAAAATACAGACTCAATGGTTGAACCTTCATCAGGTCCTTAGAAGGAACACCCGAATCACTGAATCACAGGGCCCTGGAGAGGGTATGAGAAAGACTAACCTTAATCTTCTCCTCTCTCTCTCTCTCTCTCTTTCTCTCTCTCTTTTCTCTGTATCTCTTTTATATTACCTATCTTATCTTCCTTCTTTTTCTTGGCACTGGCCTGTAACTCTTAATACCACCATGTGGTTAACTTCCACAATGAGCTGTTGAACAGAGAAACCTACAAGCTTTCTCAAAAGAAGACAAATTTCTGCCAAAGTATTTGATGACCCAACAAAGGTTAGTGGGAAGACCTTACTGCTGAAGACACCATATGCTGTTGGTATGGAGCATGGAATGACCCAACTGGAATCTGTAACAGGCTGAGTCCCCAGAGAGAGCTTATCTAGTGCCAGAAGGTGCTATATGAGTGACTGGGGAAAGTGACCAACATCTGTGCAAGCAACTCGTGGTCTAAGCTATTCAGCAGCAAACAACCTGATGTGATGGTCACAAAAGTGCAACAGGGTCATACAGCCATGGTGAGTAATCAACTGCTCTTGATTTAGCTAACTGATCTGCTCAGGGGAATGGATCCCATAGCTGGAGTTGGAAAACAAGTCAGAACCATATCCAAAAAATGAGCCCATTTTCCATTATCAACTTCCCATCAATTGTGAGCTACCAGCCTAAAACTATTAAATTCCCTCTAAAATCTGGTGCTGACTTCACTCTACATTGGAAAATTTGCTTCTCTTTTTCAGATGGATGCAGATCTTGAGGAGAGAATTAGCCCATTGCACCTCACCAGGGCCCCAGCTGAAACCAAGAGTAATAGGGGAAATGAGCAAAAGTGCTCTTTCTTGGTGAGTCTGGTACCAGCACAAGGGTGATGGAGGCATACACAGAGAACACTCAACTCCTACCAAACCAGAAATCCAGAGACACAGAGGTTCCCAAAACCTCATTACTGAAGCACACCTAAAACAAACCCCTCATTACTCAGACAAATTTGTGAAAGAGGTGGCAGAAAGATAGTTAGAGCCACATGTTGGGATATTATACACAAAGTCATTGCCTCTTACCCATAATTTATGACTAATCCCACAATGCACAACCCACATTCCCCAACAAAGAGGGTCCCTGCAGAGTGGGGAGGACAGAGAGGAGGCTAATGATGGTACCAACATGGTTGTATACACACTGTATACATAACTAATAAAAAAAAGTAAACCAGAGCTGGGCATGGTGGCACATGTCTTTAATCCCAAACTCAGGAGGCAGAGGTAGGAGGATTAAAAAATGCCTTCCTTTTCCTTGTAGAGATAAAAATTTCTAAACTATTCCATTTTCTTTCTATCTAAATATTTTCCTTGTTTCTTACAGAGTCATAGTTTCAAATGCCATTAAAATTTATTATTCTTATATAGAGCTGCCCCAACATACCTCAAAAGGGGCCCAACTGAAACTAAGGACAACTGGCGAAATAAGCAAGGGTGATGTTTTCCTGTGAACCGGATACCAGCACAAATGGGAAGGAGATCAACGCAGAGAAAAATCAACTCCTACCAAATCAGAGAGCCAGAGCCTCAGAGGCCCCCAACACCTCAGCACTGAAGCAGACCAAAAAGGAACCCAACATGGCTCAGGGAAATTTTGCGGAAGAGGGGGCGGAAAGAATGTCAGAGTCACATGTTGGGTCATGATTTGCAGAGACATTTATCATACCAATAACTGGGGGCTAACTCCACAATGCACGACCCATTTTTATTAACAAGGAGGGTCTAATGGGAGGGGGTAGATCACAGATGAGCCTAAATAATGGTACCAAACTGCCTGTATTCACTGAAATGAAAACTAATAAATTAAATTAAAAAAAAATTTCTTATTCTTAGAAAATCATTATTTCTCCTTTCACTTTAATATACAAATCTAGCTGGATACTGAATTCTAGTTTAGTTTTCTTCTGCAACAGGTCATACCACTGTCTACTTGTTTATTGTTTACCAGACTTCTGAAAAGAAAGTTTATACACTTCTTATTCTTTTTTCTTTGCAAAGAGATGTTTATATTTTCTTTACCATATTTAAAGATTTCCCTTGTCTTGGTTTCCTAAAGTATGAACATGATATGATACATATATATATATATTCATTAATAAGTATGCTTAATGTCCTTTTATCTTCTCTGATCTGTGTTTTGTTGTTCTTTTCCTTTTTCTTGAGAGGTGGGAATCTCACTCTAGCCCAGCCTGACCTGTAGTTCCAGGCTACCCTTGAACTCAGAACAATCCTCCTACTTCAGCTTCTGGAATGCTGGTATTAAAATCATAAACAACCATGCCCTACTTGGGTTTCATTATGCATTATTAATTTTAGAAAAATAAAATTAATTAATTCCTGCATGATGTTTCTGATAGGTTTCTCTCCTTCTTACCAATAAACTGAAACTTTCTTAGCAATAAAGTACATCCTCTACTAAGCTTCATAGAATCCTTTTTGTTTGTTTGTTTGTTTTGTTGTTGTGGTTGTTGTTTTTTCCAGGTAGGGTCTCACTTTAGCTTAGGCTGACCTGGAATTCTTTATGTAGTCTCAGGGTGGCCTCAGACTCACAGTGATCCTCCTACCTCTGCCTCCCAAGTACTGAGATTAAAAGTGTGCATCACCAAGCCCAGCTTTGCTTATTTATTTTTCTTTTCTTCTCTTTTTTTGTTTAGAAGCTATTTTAAAGCCATATTTACCTATTAGCAATGCATTTATTTTATCTTTAATGTTCATCCACAAATAATGGCACATAAAATGACTTTTCTCTTAATTTTATGTTCTGAATATTTTAACGTGTCTGAAATTACATATGCAAGGATATTCATTGTTTTATTCTAGTAATCAACTTGGCTACTCACCAATGTGAGAGGTGTGGAATGACTTTATAGATGTAGGATAGAATACTATACTTTTTTTTCAAAATATAAAGGCAAACTATATAGTCTTATATGGAAAGGAGTCTGAATTTTGTCTTAATCAAGATGTAGAAAATAAAAGAAATATGTGGTTCCACGTGGCCATAAAAGTGAACAGATGGGCTGGGGTGATTGCTTAGTGGCTAAGGCACTTGCTTGTGAAGCCTAAGGACCCAGGTTCAATACCCCAGATCCCACATAAGCCAGATGGCCATGGTGGTGCATGCATCTGGAGTTTGTTTGCAATGGCTAGAGGATCTGGCATGCTCATTCTCTCTCTCTCCCTCATGAATAAATAGAAATTAAAAATTAAAAAGTATGAACATGCATAAATATAATTTATCAATTTCCTCCAGAGACAGACTGGGTGTTTGGGAGGGAAGCTGTTTATGCTTTTGATAAATTTCCTTACACATTAGTAAATATTCCTGGCAATAAAAACATCCTTTTCTCTCTCTCTTCTACATATATATACACACACACACACACACATATACACACACATATAGATACATATATATATATGTATGTATTACTACATTTCAGGTACTCTTTTAATACAGGGCTTGTTGGGCCCTGAAAGGCCTAGGCGTGAGGCCTAGTGGAACTTCCTGAGCCTAGCTAAAGTTTGGCGACCTGTCTCTGGCCAGCTATGACTCAGCAGGATGCCTAAGGGCTTCTGGCCTGCCACTTCCTCGTGGTAATTGTAATTACCATTTCAATAGTTAAAGTTTACTATTGGCCCTTACCTCTTCTCCCACCCTAAAATCCCCGCCTTCATCCCCAACATGATATAGGCAACTGCTCAGAGTAATAAAGCGAGTTGTTCCTGCATTGCAAAGACTCCCGACTCAGTGTGGTTTTTCTCCGGTGGCCAGGAGAGGTTTCTGGGTCGTCCGACGCTCATCATCCCCTCAACCCCTAGGGAGGAACCAGCAGGCCTGGTCCTTCCCTCGGCACTACCTGTGCGGGAAGGAGCCCCGCAAGGGCTAGTTAAGGTACTTTCCACATATTAGTTTTAATTGTCAAAACTGAGTACAGGACTAGGGAAGTGGTGCAGTAATCAAAGGTACTTGTGTCCAAAGTCTACCAGTCTGGGTTTGATTCCCCAATATCCTCATAAAGCCAGGTGCACAAAGTGATACATACATGTGGAGTTTGTTTGCAGTGGTGAGAGGTCCTGGTATAACCATTCTCTTCTCTCTCTGTCTCTGTCTCTGTCTCTCTCTCTTTCTCTTTCACACATGATCTTGCTCTTGCACTCTTGCTCTCACAATGAAAATTTAAAAACATTTAAGAAACCACTGAGTACAAAGTACTTGCTACTCTTCACATTTTTTATGATGATTCTAAAGCACAAAGATAAAAAGTAATTTTCTCACTTAATATGTACAATAATGTTTTTCATGGCAATAATAAAATGTCTGAAAAAAGCTACTTATGAGTTTATTCTGATCCATGGCCTGAGAAGATGCAATCTATTAAGGCAGGAATACCACTGAATGAGGATCATAAAGAGGCAGATTGCCCAGGATGGTAAATGCTCTCACAGACACACTCAAAGGTGTATCTCATAAATGATTCTAAATTCAATCAAGCTCACAGTTAGGATTAGCCATCAAAATTCTAACTCTTCTTGACTTGTCACTCCCAAAATCACCTTATTTATTTTTAATCAATTTATTGGCAACTCCCAGACATATATACACTATGTACCCTGATCATAATCCCCTCTACCCACCCCAACACAAGTCACTTATAAATCATAACATTTTACACCTGACCCTTAGAATCTTACGTTCATCTCATAATACAAAACACATTTGTCTCATCTCTAAATATTCTCAAAGACTTAACTAGGTTCAACATTGTTCAAATGTTTAAATGAAGAATTTTCACTGACTCTGGCAGTTTTTTAACTGTAAACCCTTGTAAAATTAATGTCAATTATTATTTTTTAATCCCCAAAATAAAAACCAAGTTACTTGCAGTATACAATGACACAAAGTAAGGATTCCCATTCCAAATGAAGGAAGGAGCCAAAGCAAGGAAGTATCAGGCTAAATCCTACAGTTCCATGTCTAGCTCAAATCCCCATTCCTCCAATCTGTCATATGTAGTCCATGCAGCCTCTCACTTGGGCTGTATCTGTTCTATGCCTGCAGCTTTCCTGGGTAGATAGATAACCCCATGGTCCTGGCATCCCTACATCTTTTTTTTTTTATTATTATTAGTTTTCTATTCAGTAAATACAGGCAGTTTGGTACCATTATTAGGCTCATCCATGACCTACCCCCTCTCCAATGGCCCCTCCTTGTTGATGTATATGGGTTGTGCATTGTGGAGTTAGCCCACAGTTATTGGTACTATAAATGTCTCTGCATATCATGACCCAACATGTGACTCTGACATTCTTTCCGCCCCCTCTTCCGCAAAATTTCCCTGAGCCATGTTGGGTTCATTTTTGGTCTGCTTCAGTGCTGAGGTGTTGGGGGCCTCTGAGGCTCTGGCTCTCTGATTTGTTAGGAGTTGATTTTTCTCTGTGTTGGTCTCCTTCCCCCTTGTGCTGGTATCTGGTTCATCAGGAAAACAGCACCCTTGCTTGTTTCGCCAGTTTTTCATAGTTTCAGCTGGAGCCCTTTTGAGGTATGATGGGGTGGCTCGCTCCGTAGGATCTGTATCTATCTGAAAAAGAGAAGCAGAACTTGCCCAATCACAGGAAAAAAAAAAAAAAAAAAAAAAAAAAAAAAAGATCGCCACATAGTCTCACTCATCTACAGCACCTAACCTGAGTCTCCCCAAGATACCTTACATACCCAGCAAACATCTTATGGACTAGACACTAGGATGGATGGGGAGGGAGGGGAGGGAATCGAAGGGATGAGAAACACTAATCTAGACCCAAACTGCAATGGTACCATTAAATTCTACTTCCTAAAAGGCAGACCAAATGGATGAACTTTCACCAGGCCCTTACAGGAAACACCTGAACCACAAGACACCGGAGAGGGTAGGATCAAGTCTAACCTAAATCTCCCTACATCTTGATGGCTGAAAAATGTAACAGCCTCTCAGAGTCTCCTTGCAGGGAGTAAAAATATGCCACGTATTCCCTGGCCTTACTGGATTTCTGAACTGGGTTTCATACAAGCATCTATGGCTGCGTAGTGCTTATTCTGCCTCCCTTCTGCATAGTTATCATGGTCTTTGGTAAGCCTTGGCTAATGACAAAGAGGAAACATTTTTCTAAGCAGTTGTTTTACCTTTTAAAACACAAAAGTCAATACAGTGACATTCTCATTTCAGGCTTTCTACTTTCAAATGTGTTTGCAAGTTCATAGATCATAGTTTTTTTTTTGGGGGGGGTGAGTGGTAACTCTCAAAGTACCTTTGTTATTGTCCTAAACAAAATGCAAATTTCTGCACTAACCTCCTTAACAATCATAGTTGCTCCCTCCACATGCACCTTGCTTTCAACTTTAAACTTTCTTATGCTCCTTTCCTCACCACTTTGCTCTGTTTTTTTTTTTTTTTTTCTTCTTCTTCTTCTTCATATCTTTCTCTCTGTAGATCTGGCAGAGAATAATGGGCAGTAACTATGCCACAACTGAAGTTCATTTGGAACTCCATTTCATTCAACTTTTCAGAACACAGGAAAAAAGCAACACCTTTCCATTACTACTCTGGTTTTCCAAACTCCTGCCGAAATGGCCCATTACCATCTACTTATGAGATTCTCCATGTTTTCTATCCCATAGCCTTAAAGTCTTGCACACTTTCTGCAAACTAGTGATAAGGGACTAGAGACTACTTTGTAAGGCTTATCCCACCAACAGCCACATTCTGTTTTAGAAAAACCTTTTTCTTATTAGCAGCTTTCATATTTATAGACAATAAATCATAATAATTCCCTCCACCACTTTCCCCTTCACAAATCCATACTCCATCATATCCCTTCCCTCTCTCCATTAGTCTCTTTTATTTTGATGTCATCATCTTTTCCTCCTATTATGAGGGTCTTGTGAAGGTAATACTAGGAACTGTAAAGTCATGGATATCTGGGCCAATTTCATTCTGGACGATTGCATTGTAAGCAGTCCCATCCTTCTTTGGCTTTTACATTCTTTCAACCATCTCTTCTACAATGGAGCCTGAGCCTTGGAAGGTATGATAGAGATGTCTCAGTTCTGAATACTCTTTCATTACTTCTTCTCAGCACTATGGTGCCTTTTGGGTCATCCAAGTGGTCACCACCATCTGAAAAGAGAAGCTTCTCTAACCAAAAGTGAGAGTAGCATTATCATATAGGTATGAATGTTAAGTAAAGTGCTCACGGGCAGTTTGGTGGGCATAGTATATGCACCAGGCAGACAAGAGCAGGTCTTACCCTCCTAAGGCTCATGACCTCTCCCATCATAGGCTTTTGACTAGGTTTTCAGTATCAGGTATGTATTCCCTCCTATAGAGCAGGCCTCCAGTCCCATTAGAGAGCAGTTTAATTTCCCCCAAAACAGACATGCCACTTACTGCACCTGTTTGGTCATTTGTCCTGTCTGGCAAAACTTGAGGCTTGTGATATCCATTGTTTTCACCATCATGGCTTCTGTCTCCCATAGGGCTGCATGCAGAGTGGCTTTTTCTGGCTTTTTATCAGCTGGTCTACAGGGAAGTGGCTTTGAGCTCAGCCTCAGTTTGCTTTCTCAGTGACTTGGCAGCCCAAGCATGTGAAGTCTTCAGCAATAGGTTCTTACTATTTGCTTCTGGCAGTAAACCAAGAGCCTTGGTGATAGCCTGTAATGTTTTAGGGGCATCAGAGAACTCCCTGGCCAACAACCCACTGGAAGATATACCATCTCTAGCATTGCAAATTTTCCAGTAACAGTCTATTGCTTCTGGGTGTGCCATTATCCAAAAAAGTAGGCTATCATATAAGAGCCACACTCTTTAATACCAAGCTTCTGTGTAAATTTGTTTTTATGCTTTAATTAAACTCTTTTGTCAATGCCCTCACAGGTATGTCAGGGTATGTCTCTTAGACAATCAAAATCTAGTTAAGAAAGTCATGAAAATTAATCATCATAGTACTAAAGCACTGAATCTGTAGATTCTGTCTTCAAAAGCTATTGTTCAACCAGTATGCCATGCTAGTTATTTTACACTGGGTTTTCTATCAGGCAATAGTATTTCAGTAGTAATAGCATTGTCATTGGGAGTACTAGCTTTTAATTTTTTTTTTTTACTAATATGCTAGTTGGCTATTGCAAAGAAAATGAGCATTCCAATCACACTGATATTAATTCCAATATGTATCTACCTTATTTCTTACTTTTGTTACAAACTGTGGCAATGAACTATATGAATTAAATATGGGACAAAATGAGAAAGAACTATGGGAATATTATGGTCCTTACAAATAACTTTTCTTTTATTGCTGTGAGATGCTAAGTTCCTTACTCATAACTTGCCCTAAAGTTAGTCTTACTACCATATAATATACCTACTTAAAGCAATGTGATGAGGTTTGTTCTGTCTTGATATATTTTTGGCCTAAACAACACGGATAGCCAATATTGATTAGCAATGCTTAAAGATGCTGACTGGTATTAATCTATGTCCTTGGCTCAATTTTCACAGTAACCTGATTGGACTCTTAATGAAGAACAAGCACACATGTGTAAGGATTGCTGAAAATAACATTGAGAACAGTGAAGTCAATAATGAATGGCCCACTTGTCTATTGCAGATAACAGGTGGAAATCATGTGATTGCAGTTGTGATGCCAGTGTATGTGTGTTCTGGATAAGCACAGTCTATCAGGTCATACCCCTAAATCCCTTCCTTTGAGAAATGTTTAAGGATTATCCAAAGTTGAAAGTTCCTTGTCTTTTGCTCATAAAATGTACTTCTTATTCACATATTACTGGGTTTTGACCATTCAAAATGGCAATGAATCTCTATCTGCAAAGGACCCCATAGCTGCAGTAACATCAGAGATATGGTGACAGCAGATTTAGAAAGTTTACTAATGGTTTACACTCATCTTCTCTTCAGCTTATTTTTTCTCAGGCTGCTGCTAGAGGCACCAAGCCCATTCCTAAGCTGGGTAGACCAGAAGTTAGCTCTCCTACTTTCAGGCTTTGCTCCTAGGAGCAGTTTGCCTGCTTATGGATAGCAAAACTCCAGAAGTTAGTCATTTCTAAATTCAGGGCTATTGCCTCAAATATGGGACTTTGCCTCTATTATGGTAACTTTGGAAGTATAATTCACATTCTAGGGATCCCTGTAAGGTGGAATGTATGCAGGAGTTTGTGGGACACTGCTATTATTCAGCATGCTTGTTCTTAAGAATTTGGCAAGAGAGCTTCATTTATTTATTTTATTTATTTTATTTTATTTATTTTATTTATTTTTATTTTTTTGAGGTAGGCTCTCACTCTAGCCCAGGCTGACCTGGAATTCATTCCGTAGTAACAAGGTGGCCTCAAAATCACAGTGATCCTCCTACCTCTGCCTCCCAAGTGCTGGGATTAAAGGCCTGCGCCATCACTCCCTATTTGTTCTTAAGAATTTATAAACATTGTTACTAGGATAAAGAAAGAACTTTTATCCAGATTTGCTATTTTTCAATTATGAACAAGCTAATTTATATAAAATGATTTTTTTCTGTGTATATTAAAACAATCATTTGTTTTTCTTCCTTCAGTCTTAATAAATTCACTTACATGAATAGATTTTCAGAGTGGAAAATAGGAAGGCTTCTGTAAGATAGACCCATGTTACATTTCACTTGCTAATACTTACTTACTGTTTTGCCTCTATGTTTATAAATGAGAATGATCTATACTTTTTTCTTCCCTGGTGCCATTATTATTCAGCAACCCCATAATGACATTCAACCTTTTGGTGTTGAATACATAACACCCTGAGTTTGATAGAATTTACATTAGCAGTACCTGGACATAATGCTTTCTTAATTGGGAGCAATTTAGTTATAGCTTTAATTTTGTTAAAGACAAACAAGATTATTGCACTGTTTCTTTCTGTTTTTTTGACACGTTGAATATTTATGAAATGTTACTTATGTCATAAAATGGAATCTGAAACTCAGTTTATTTCACTTTTAAGATGTCTGTTACTTCTTTTATTATGTTGTGATCTATTTTTATAATCGCTGTTGCATTAAATGACAATTTTAGTTTTGGCAATTTGGGTTATCTTTTCTTTTTATACTTTATTTTTTTGTGTATTTTTATTTTTATTTATTTGAGAGTGACAGAGAGAGAGAAAGAGGCAGTTAGAGAGACAGAGAGAGAATGGGCGAGCCAGGGCATCCAGCCTCTGCAAACGAACTCCAGATGTATGTGCCCCCTTGAGCATCTGGCTAACGTGAGTCCTGGGGAATCAAGCCTTGAACCGGGGTCCTTAGGCTTCACAGGCAAGTGCTTAACCACATCTCTCCAGCCATTTTTATACTTTCTTAATTACAAAGAATAGGTAGTTAATTTTGATTATATAGTCTTTTGTAGTTCGCATGTATACTATAAATTTTAAAATCATGCTTAATATTTTGTTATAGTATTATCCAAAATCTTTTTTAACTTTTGCCTAGACCATTAATTCTTTATGGCTACCCTTTCTAAATATTGTAATTCAAGGGCTTATCAATTGTAATGAGGTATAACAACATGTTCTGTTACATTTCCCTCAAATTTGCTGAGGTTTCTTAACTCATCCTTGATTTCCTCTCCAGTAAAAGAGTTCAGTGAAGGAGATCATCACAATGACTCTCTGAAGGTAAATGCTCAATAAATACTCGATATTAGGATAAGATACTATGTTTATAGTCATTCTGGCTACAGGCATGTAAGTACGTCAGAACTGAGGAGCAACATGCCTTCCCCCATGCCTTCAACTGATAGGAGACCAATTTGGGATTATTCCATGATACACACATTCAGGTGGATGTCTTTTTAACATTGCCATATTGACTTCTTTTTTAAAAAAATTTTATTCAATTTTTATTCATTTGAGAGAGATATTGAGAGAAAGAGGGAGAGAGAGAGAGAGAGAAAGAGAGAATGGGTGTGCCAGAGCTTCCAGCTACTGCAAAGGAACTCCAGACACATGCGCTCACTTGTGCATCTGGCTAATGTGGGTCCTGGGGAATCGAGCCTCGACCCTGGGTCCTTAAGCTTCACAGGCAAGCACTTATCTGCTAAGCCATCTCTCTGGCCCCATGTTGACTTCTTAAAGGAGTGGAACACTTTCTTAGAACACAAAATCAGGAGACAGGTTAGAGAAATAAAAGCAGTGCCTTGTGCAGTACCGGGGATGTTTTTAGCAGGTTGGTGCCTCCTAAACCTGAAGATCTCATGCACACTTTATCTACTGAGTTAATCTGGAAACCTGAAAAGAACAAGGAACAAGCATCCAAAGACAAGGTGCATTGAGATTTCTTCTGCACTCTGCAGAACAACTGTAAAATTCATTAGTCTGAAATGCTGTACTATTCAATACAACTTATGTCAAGTAGTTATACCTTCAGATAATTATCATTTGCCCAAGAACTAACATCATAAAGTGGGGAAACTTACTTGAAACATGGACAAACTTTTCAAAGGTTGTGAAAATGGTCCTAAGTAACACTTGAAATTGCTTTTACCAACCAATTCTTCCTTGGTTCATCAGGATAGCATTGTTCTTACCCTTCGAAAGCCTACACTTCTCAAGGGCAGCCCTGTTTTGCCTAATTACACTTCTACATGGTTCATAGTTAAGTTATCTGTTCAGTGATGATTAACAAAGGCATGACAAGCGCTCATTTTTAAGTCTATATTCTCCAAATGGAGTTATAAGCAGATGAGCTCTGACTAAACCTAGTACAGGCTTCTAAAATGGAACATTCAAGAAATATATTTCACAAATACCTCTTTGTGAAAAGGTACAGGAACAACCCTGAAGCCAATGGCATGCCAGAAGTAGCATCCATTAATCTTTTGCCAAGAAGCATAAAGTGGAGAAGCCTTTGAAAGGAGTCACCCTAAGGAATGGAGTCCTGCTTTGATGTGTTTTGTTCCTTTTAGTAGCCAGCACCTGCAGCAGACTGGCAGTCACTGCTTCTGGGAGCAGAATGGAGTGGATAATGATACTGATGACATTTATGGTCCAGGGTTTCAAGAATTAATTTACAACAGAGATGGTTCTTAGAATGCATCACTCGAGTGAATATATCATTGCCGTGGAAGATTGGCTCCTAGTTTATCAGCTATAAACCATGCAGGCCAGCTTAAGTCCTTTAGAAGGCAAGCATTGCAGACATTAGTCACAAGTATTTGGGGTTCAATAATTCACAGGGAAGATACTTAAAATATAAAAGAATGGCCCCTACAATGAGAGCAAGAGCACATGCCTACACAGAGATTTGGAGAGAGGGGAAAAATGGAAGGTCTGATCCACTGGCTCTCTGGGTCTTTTCTCTCTCTCTAGATTTTCTCTTGCTTATTTATTTTATTTATTTTTTTAGTGGTCATACAGAGAGTTAAGTGTCGTTGATTCTGGCATCTTAAAAAACAATTTGTTTTAGTTGGTTCTTATCCTCCTGCTCTTACCAATTTCCCTCTTTCTTCAGTCGTCTTCCTCCCTCTGCTTACATGTCACATGTATCTTTTCCCCTTCCCTCACCTCACTCCTCTTCTTGCTAATCTCTTTACACTCACTCCTGTTTATCATTCACTCTGTCTTTATAGGTTTTACCCACATCCCCTTCCCCCTGTATTTTGGACATTCTAAGTGTGAGACACTTCACTTAATGTAATTCTTTCCTAGTCCTACTATTTCCTTGAAAATTTCATGATTTCATGTTTCTCTGTACTGCTGAATAGAATTCCTTTGTATATATGTACCCCATTTTCAAGACTCATTTATCTTTCAGTGGGCATCTAGGATGATTCCAATCCTTAGCTATTGTAAATAGAGTAGCAATAAAGATAGATTTGCAGGTATCCGGAGAGTCTACAGAATGGAAGTATATTTTTGCTGGCTATATCTCAGATTGGAACCTCATAACCATAATTTACAAATAAATGCAACAATTAAACAGCAAAAAAAAAAATAAAACTGTCAATAACCTCATGGACTAATGAATTTGGCAGTTATCAACAGATGAGACAGAAATGGCAAATAAGTGCGTTAAAAGTGTTTAATAACCTACCCATCAGGGAAATGCACAGTAAGACAACATTGAGATACCATCTTACTCCATTCTGAATGGCTATAATCAAGAAACCTGGTAACAGATGCTGGTAAGGAGACAGGGAAAAAAAAGGTTTTATTCACTGCTGCTGGAAGTAAAGACTAGTACAGCCTTTATGGAAATTGGTACAGAGGTACCTCAAAAAAAATGGAAAGAGAATTCCCATGACACTGCTGTGTTTACCCTTCCTGAGCATGTACCCAAGTTGGCAAAATTTTCTGCGGAAGCCAGAAAACTTCATTACTGACAATTTCCTACATTGCACTTTTTAATTAATTGAGACTGTATTTATGATACTTATAGCCAATTAATTTCATTAGAAAAAAAATTCTCTGGGCTAGAGAAATGCTTCTTGATTAAAGGTGCTTTCTTGAAAAGACTGATGGCCCAGATTTGATTCCCTAGTACCCACATAAAGCTAGATGCACAAAGTGGTGCATGCACCTGGAATTATTTTGCAGTGACAGGAGGATCTGGCATGCCCATACTCAATCTTGCTGTGTCTGCCTCTTTGTCATTCTCAAATAAATTACTTTAAAGAATTTTCTGAAAATTTATTAGAAAAAATTATTTGAAATGTATCTTTGTATTCCTTTGTCATTTTTTTTCTTCAAAGTATGTGTTACTCATTGCCATCATTACTGGCCATCAGTAATAAAAATATCTTCCTAGGACTTCCTAAATATTCTTTAAATAGCTTAAGAATCTGTTGCTTAGGAGAAAGATACTAAGATACTGATATACATTGGTCATAAACCAAGATGTAAATGTTTATTACACTTTTTGATATGTAAATGGGACTTATATTTACAAAACTTAATAATAATAAAAGGCTACTGTGACCTGTTTTGCTACAGAAGATGAAAACTAACAATTCCATTGGAAGATGAGATAGTGGGAAACAGAGGCACTATGTCTTGGTTCTGAAATGGATTTAGAATAAATTCTTTGATTGAAATTAATATTGTCTTGTATTTAAATGAATATGGTATTTTCCTACATTACTTGAAAAATGCAAACACACACACACACATATATATGTATGTATATGTTTAGATATATGTGTGTGTGTGTGTATATATATATATATATATATATATATATATATATATATAGAGAGAGAGAGAGAGAGAGAGAGAGAGAGAGAGAGAGACTAGGAAGAAGAAGAAAATATCCATTCTCATGAACTTTTACATCTTTTGTCACCATTCCATTGGAGCCTAATGTGTTGTGAATAAGACTGTGTAAGTATTCCAGCACACATCTCCCTTCTTTCCCAACCCATCCCTAATCCTTCAGGTCTCCTCTAATGATGTATCAACATACAACAAACATTAAGGCTGCTTTAGGGAAATCACTACCGAAAAATGACATTTCAAGTTGGGAAATATTAAGATAGCTGTAATTTTCTTTTAATTATTTTTTTCTTTATTAGTTATGGACAGAGTGTATAAACAGACATGTTGGTACCATTGTTAGCATCCTCACTATACTCCCTCCTCTAAAGGAACTCTCCTTGTTGGGGATTGTGGGGGTAGCTTTCTCTTATAGGGAAGAGGCAATGTCTCTGTGCATAATGTTCCACCCTCTCTTCCATGAATTTCCTTGAGCCATGTTGGGTTTGTTTTAGGTCTACTTCTGTGATGAGGTCTTGGAAGCCTCTGTGTCTCTGGATATCTGATTTGGTAGATGTTGAGTGTTCTCTGTGTCTATCTCCTTCACCCTTGTGCTGGTACCAGGTTCACCAAGAAAGCAGCACTCTTGCTCATTTTCCCAATTACCTTATGGTTTCAGTTGGGGCTCTGGTTAGGTGCAATGGTCTAATTCTTTCCTCAGGTTCTGTGTCCATCTGAAAAAGAGAAGCAAATTCTCCAATGGAGAGTGAAGTCAGCACTGGATAAATGGAATGACCATTATTACTTTACAGAGAGTTTAATAGGTTTAGGCCCTCTTGTAGCCCAAGATTGATGAGATCTTGATATTGTAGACTAAACTCATTTTTTAAGATATGGTTCTGACTTGTTTCCTATTTCCAGCTATAGGTTCCATTCCACTGAGTGGATCTGTTAGCTAATGCAAGAGCAGCTGGTTAGCCACCATGGCTGTGTGCCACTATTGCACTTGGGTGAGCATCACATCAGGCTGTTTGGTGCTGAACAGCTTAGAGCACGAGTTGCTTGGACAGATATTGGCCATTTCCCCCCAGTCACTCATATAGCACCACCTGGCACTAGACAAGCTAACTGTCTGGGGACTGACTCTTCCAGATTCCAGCCAGGTCTCTCTGTGTTCTGTACCAACAGCATATGGTGTCTTTGGAACTAAGAGCTTACCATTAACTTTTGGTGGGTCATCAGGTGCTCTGACAGAAATATGTCTTCTTTTGGGAAACCTTGTAGGTTTCTCTGATCAACAACTCATTGTGGATGTTAACCATATTCTGGTATTTGGAGTTATAAGCCAGTGCCAAGGGAAAAGAAGGAAGAAAAAAGATAAATAATATAAAAGAGAAAGAGGGAAGAGAGAAAGAATAAGAAAGAGAGAGAGGAAATGAGAAGATTAGGTTAGTCTTCATCATACCCTCAACCAGGCCCTTTGATTAAAGTGTTCCCTCTAAGGACTTGATGAAGATTCAACCTTCATCAAGTCTATCTTTCAGGATATAGGATTTTATGGTACCAGTTCCATTTGGGTACAGTTTTGTGCTCCCCCACCCTTAACCTTCCCTCCTACCCCACCATCCCTATTGTCTTGTCCTTTAGATGCCTATTAGGTATGCCAACATCTCCAGTGGACTCAGGTTAGGAGCCACAGATGAATGAGACCATATGACAATTGTCTCTGTAGTTGGGTGAGTTCACTGAGAATGATCTGTTCCAAGTTCAACCATTTTTCTTCAAACTTCATTTTGTCATTTTTCCTTATTGCTGTGTAGAATACCATCATGTAGATATACCACATCTTGGTTATCCATTCATCTATTAATAGACATCTGGGTTGATTCCAGCTCTTAGCTATTATGAATCAAGTAGCTATAAATATGGTTGAGCAAATATCTCTGAATTGAGGCATGGAGCTTTTACGGTTAATACCCAGTAAGGGAATAACTGGGTCTATTGGTAACTCTATAGTCAACCTAAGGAGTCTCCATATTGCTTTCCATAGTGGTTGTACCATCTTACATTCCCACCAACAGTGAATGAGGGTTCCTATTTCTCCACATCCTCACCACCAGAATTTGTTTTCATTTTATTTTAATGTTTGCTATCCTTACTGGTGTAAGGTGGAATCTCATAGTTGTTTTAATTTGCATTTCCCTGATAGTTAAGGATGTTGAACATTTTCTTAAGTGTGTGTTTGCCATTTATATTTCTTCCTCTGGGCACTTCCTGTTCTGGAGTTCAGGAACTCCAGACTCTCTGTCCCACTTTTTGAGTGGGTTGTTTGGGTTTCTTTTTATTGTTTAGGTTTTTGAGTTCTTTGTAGATTCTACAAATTAGGCCTCTGTCAGTTATATACTTAGCAAAATTTTTCTCCCATTCTGTGGATAATCTACTGGCTCTATTTATTGTATGTTTGTCTGTGAAAAAGCTTTTCAGCTTCATGAGATCCCAATGTTTAAGTGATTGTTTGTTTTCCTGAGCTTCTGGGCCATAAAGCCTGCTTACATGTATTTAGGAAGATCCACATAATTTCCTACATGATATCAGATCACAATGCTGCATTGCTAGAAACTAACAACAAAAGATGTTGCTATAAGTTACTGTATTCTGTTTATGTTACTGTTGTTACTAGTGGAATTTTTGAGCAGGATTTTGCTATGTAGATCAGTTTAGCTTCAAACTCATGTTCCACCTACCTCTAATACCAAAATGCTGGAATTACAGTAGTATACCATCCCATACCTGCCTGTGTTTGCTTATTTAAGTGTCTGTTTAAAAACCATAAAAGAGGGCTGGAGAGATGGCTTAGCGGTTAAGCGCTTGCCTGTGAAGCCTAAGGACCCCGGTTCAAGGCTCAACTCCCCAGGACCCACGTTAGCCAGATGCACAAGGGGGCACATGTGTCTGGAGTTCGTTTGCAGGGACTGGAGGCTCTGGTGTGCCCATTCTCTCTCTGTCTGCCTCTTTCTGTCCCTCTCTGTCTCTCTCAAATAAATAAACAAAAATAACAACAAAAAAATTTAAAGAAAAAAACATAAAAGAGCAGGGCATGGTGGCACATGCCTTTAATCCCATCACTCAGGAGGCAGAAGTAGGAGGATCACCAAGAGTTCAAGGCCACCATGAGAGTACATTGTGAATTCCAGGTCAGCCTGAGCTGGAGTGAGACCCTACCTCAGAAAGAAAAAAGAAAAGACAAGACAAGACAAGAAACTAAAAGTGAAATGTATTTGGACAATTGTATTTATAATTCCCTTGTCCAAACAGACTGTCACTATTGCATGATAATGACCTGTAATACATAACAGAGGTAGTATGTGGAAGAGTTTGCTATGTTCTGTGGAATGCCATTCACTCTTCACTAGATATTTAGTGAAACTTATTCTATAAGATAATTAGAAAAAGCAGTGTCTGTGAAAAGAGAAGTCTTTCCTGTAACTTACCAGCAATTGAGCTGACTCTGTGAGTGGAGCTAGTACCACATACCAGAGATACTCAACCTTCGGTCACTGTTTCCAAGCACTCGAATAAATATAACACATGAAACTCAATAGCCACAATTTTAAGAATTAATCTCCGGAAAGGGATACACTAACAATTATAATCTCATGTACTTGAGTTTCAGCAACTATAATCTTTGGCAGAGCAGTCTTCTTTTGTTTGAAAAAAAAAATTTTATTTTTTTTTTACTTCATATATGTATACAATACATTCTCATCATATTCACCCCCATTTCTTCACATATGCCCTGTACCACTCACTAAATCCCTTAGTTTCCCCAACTAATCTCTTTCCTTTTTATTTTTTTCCCACAAAATATTTTTTAAAGGATGACTTACTGAAAGGATATACTTCACTAGCTATATGAACCGACATAGATTAAACCACACTATAGTTGCAATATGATTATAATCTCCTTATGCTAAACACTGGTACACAATTTTACATTATAACTCAGACATGTTTCTATAAGGACTGTTGTAAATTTTATAATACTTTATAATATATGGTGTAATATACTTATTAATATTATGGAATCATTTTTGATGTAGAGTATCTTAAAATTATAGTATCTACAGTTCTTAGTTTGGAATTGAGATAATAATTCAGAAAGTAGTCTTTGGTGTTGAAATAAAATTTCACCAAAACTTTTAATCTAGGGTTGGAGAGATAGGGTACTGGTTAAGGCATTTGCCTGGGAAGCCTAAGGACCCAGATTTGATTTCCCAGGACCCATGTAAGCCAGACGTGTAAAGTGGTGCAGGCATCTGGAATTCATTTGCAGTGGCTACAGATCCTGGCATGCCCATTCGCTCTCCCTGCCCCCCTTTCTTTCTCTAAATCTCTCTCTCAAATAAATAAATAGATAAATAAAAATATTTTTTAAACTTTGAACCTAAAACAACAAAAGAAATGTTAATTTTAGATAACTTATTTAGGTAAGCTTATTAATAGAATATAACATGATTTTCTTTATGAAAAATTATAACTTCTTGGAACTTACACAGTTTGTGAAATAACATAAAACTATCAATTTTGGAATTATGGGAAAATATATTTTTTACAGAATGGAAACAAAAAAGTAGAGAAATTAGTTTGCTTATGTTCTCTCTAGTTCTACCTCCATATGACTTCTGGCTACAGCACCTATCATTATTAATACATCTTAAACTAGACCTTTTGGACCACACTTATAAGATTCCTCAGCTAAGAATAATTTAGCATGTTGAGAAATATTTTTCTGATCCCTTAGTATGTAGTATGCATTCTAACATTTATATATAGAATTGATTATCTCCACACACCTAGAAAGGTACTGAGAAGTGACCTGTAACTAATCACAAAATTATTTTAGAACCTCAGTATTTGGACCCCTGTGTTATTACTAAGGAAAATAAATTGTAGTAGTTTGACTTATTTAGAAACAGGGACCTCATGACTTAATGGATATCACTATCACTTTGAAGTTTATTACCTTAACTGTTATACTCAATATCCTCCACATACTTCCACTTGGTTCAGACAACCACATAGCTCCAAGTGTAATGTTAGGAAGCTCTTACAAACCACACAGGTATGGTGGTGCACACCTTTAACTCTAGCACTCAGGAAGCAGAGACAGGAAGATCACTGTGAGTTCTAGGCCATCCTAGAACTACAGAGTGAGTTCCAGGTCAGCCTGAGATAAAGTGAGATACTGCCTTAAAAAGGAAGGGAGGTATGAAGTAAGGAAAGGAAGGGAGGAAGAAAAATGAAAAAAAAAAAAAAAAAAGAAGCTCCTATGTGGTCAAACCCCACTTTAAGTTGATTGACAATGCTAAAATGACTCTTTCAATCACCAAGGATCCTAAGAACACAGGACAGTTAACAGTTCTCTCCTGGCCAGAATTCTAATTTGAACAATTTTACTTTGAGGCTCTATTTTTGATCAGTTAATCCATTTCTCCTGTTAGACATTGTTGTGCTGGGTTGCTATGCTGACTTTAGCCAGCTGTCACATTCCTGCTGAGAGGTGGGTGAGAGGATTCTTGTTTGTATGTAATTATAAAAGGGGTTTTAGCTGCCATGGTTTGGCAATATGTCAATAATGGAAAATACATTTATTAGTAAAGCATAGCCAGTTTGGAAGACTTTCAAACTTATTTAGGAAACTTAATAAAACAATTTCTTTCCTCCATTCAAATATTGTCAGAGTATTGTTTATTCAACTATTTGTAGTTTTATTATTAACCCCCAGATTGTAAAGTGATGTCTCCATAGTGAGTACTCATTTGTCCATGATGAATAGGTTCTAAATTTACATAATACTATTCATATCATATCTATCTATCTTTCTGAAAGAGATCATAGCATTTCAAACAGGATGGGTTTTTGATCTATAATTAGCTATAGAAAGAAATTTGAATTCCTCCCGTAGATGTTCTACTCATGTGTACACATTAATATGAGAATACAGAAATGTATTCAATAAGCACTTACTTCATACCCTTTTCATGCCTCATGAAGAGACAGAAATTCAGACAATAGCACTACATTTATGAAACACATAAACTCATCCAACAAGATGACAATGCATGCCTTAATCATCACGTACCCAGATTTACTTCTTTTATTTGTACATCAAGTTGGGTTAATTAAAGGAAATTATCTTCAACCATAAATTTTCATGATTTCCAGTTATATTTAATTCAATGAAATAAGATACATATAGATATATAGTAATATATATCATCACTATTATTAACTTGTACACTATGAATTTATTAAGACTAATATTAAATATCATTTTAATTCCTTTGGAGGAAGCAGTGACTTTTAGTAAATAGAATATGGGATTAAGGTGATTTTTAAATTATATTTTAACTGAGCATCCAAGATGCTGACAGAAGAAGAGTGTTTGTGTTTAATTGTCTATGATTTTTTTCTAAGAGATAGTTCTGATGTGAAAAAAAAAAAAACAGTGTAATATTGTGTGCTTGAGTCATCAAATCCAATGAATATTCTTTGACTTATAAAAAAGGAAAACGGCAATACGTAGTCTCTACAACAAACTTTTGGTCCTTCTGCTTTGTTGCTTACTAGCTCTCTTACTTTGCTATTTCCCTGTAGGTTATGCCACCATTCATGCCCCAGTGACGCCTCAGTGACAGCAAGCTGATTAGCCCTTCACTAGGGACAAAAAGCAAGGAACTGCAATGGGTACATACTCAGGCTGAACTTTCCCGAATGCTGTTTATATGTGAGGGAAGTGAAAGGGCATTCACTCAGTTGAAAGTTTCTAAATGCTTGATGGTAACATATCATATAAGCATAACTTCTGGGGATGGGACTTTGCTATCTCTATCCAGATGTCAGGAATCATATGGACACGTTCTGTTATATACTTTCACCTTTACTGTAAAGAACAACATTTACCTCATGCATGGGTTTTTTATTAAGTCCTCATAATGAGTCACCTTCATTCCACCCTCTTCCCATAGCAGACCATCAGAATAGTAAAATACCATTTTCAAAATCTTAGTTGCTTGCTCATAATCCTTGCCTGCCTCAGGTTTCCACTGAGCCTTCATTGCTACATAGGACTGTAATAGGAGTGTGGTCAAGATCCCCACTTGCAAAATGATCATGTTACATGCACTCTGTTTCCATCCTTCCTGAGCACTAGCCTGGAGTTGGTTATATAAAAGTCCTTAAGCTGTTTTTAGTTTTAGTTATATGTAATGTATATCAGACTCCAAGATTTGACCAGGTCACAGAAGTCACTCCATGAATGGAAGTAACTATTTTCTAATAATATATTAACAATACATGTCAACACCACTTTGTACTAAAAAGATGTTTAAAAATGTTTTATTTTGGATGTTGTACCCTATTTCCTTTACTCTAAAAGCTGGTTATGGGATGCTCAAGTCAGAAAAAAAAAAACTCTTCAGTGAAAATAGAATCTTATCACATTTTAATGTGTATAAACATTATAAATCTCAGACTGATTTCACAGATGTGGCAATATAGATGCTTGCTAAGGAATGATGCCAGTGTTTCTATTGCTACTTCTACTACTTTTATAATTCCCTTGTCCCTTATAAGCCAAGTCAATTAATTGCTGTGAGAAAAGGAAGGAATCAAAAATGATTCTAAAATTTGAGACAGAGGATGTCATAGAATGAAATAAGACAGGTAGGAGAGGATGTATTTAGTTCTGTCCATGTTGAGATTACCATCAGAGGGGAAATGTTGGGCACCAAAAATAGGTCTGTCCTGTGAAGAAAATGCTGTAGATTTGCACCTGGACAATGTGAGATGATCCATTTCACTACAGACGTGTTCATGTTTTCTCATCTGTAGGATTCATGAGAAGTAAGAAGATGAGTCACTTGGAGGCATGGTGCTAAATTGTAAAAATGTCCTGGGGTCAAGACAATTGCTAAAATGCCCATTTCAGAAATTTTCAATCTTTATCTAAATTTCAGTAATTATATTTCTCTTTATGAACCATCATTTTGAGTATTTTGTACTTGCCACTAGTACAAACATTAAATACACCTTACCTCCACAACTCCTGATTTATATACTGTTATTCATAATTATAAGTGTGAAAAGGACAAGAAAATAAGTGACTTACATATGTTCACTGACCTTATTGGTGGTAAATCCAGGACTGAACATCAGCCCTCTTCAAGACCATATCTTTCTACAAATAGTAAATATATAATGGGCACTCAAAGCTATGCTGTCTTACTCTCCACTAAATTCTTCGTTTTTGCCATAACTTCAGCTTGTATGTGGCCCATCATAATCTCTCCAGTTATATCCATTAATGACTTTTCTTGAGTTTCCATTTCTAATAAGTGATGTACTTTACAGTCTTTTGGTCAGGCTATGCATTGTCTTCCCACAGGCCAGGTGCTCATCCTTACTTGATTGGTAGGTCTAACTTCTGTAGAAGATATGAATTAAGCAATAGTAGAAATATCTGTTTTAGGGCTGGAGAGATTATCCAGTGGTTAAGGTGCTTGCCTGCAAAGCATTATAAACCTGGCTTGATTCCCCAGTACTCACATAAAGAAAGATGCACAAAGTGAGTTTATTTGCAATGGCAGGAGGCCCTGGACACCCATTCTCTCTCTCACACACACACACTCTTTCTTTTTCACTCTCTCTCTCTGTGTGTCTGGATCTCTTCTGTATGTCTTTCTCTGCTTGTGGAATAAGTAAATAAATATCTGCTTTAGGAAAGATAGAAGGTGAAACATTGGGACTTTAAAGAGTCTATAACCCACCAAAAGTAGAAGCATCCATGCAACAGAGTCATAACAGTTAATGTATCAAATTGGTCAGAATAAGAGAAGTCTGGTGAAATAAACAGCATAAAGCAGAAAATTAGAAGAACCTTAAAAAAGAGCATTGTGTTAATGAATTCTATGATTAAGCAAAAATAAAAAGTGAGTGGAGGTCTGAAGAGATGGCTCACTAGTTAAGATACTTGCCTACAAAGCCAAAGGACCCAGGCTTGATTCCCCAGAATGTAAACCAGAAGCGCAAGGTGACACGTGTGTCTGGAGTTCGTTTTCAGCAGCTGAAGGCCCTGGCATGGCCATTATTTCTCTCTCTCTCTCTCTCTCCTTCTTTCTCTCTCTCAATAAATGCATAAAAATATTTTTTTAAGAAGTTAGAGTACATTCCATAGTAGCAAAAATTTTCAGCAGTGTTAATTCATTTGTTGTACACACAAACACAATTTGTCCTACTATGCTAGAAATTAATGCACGCATCACTCTATATGTTAAGTTTATATCTGCATAACTTTACGTTTAAACATGTTTAAGTTATAGGGGATACACACATGTACTCCACAATCTTAAGTCACATGTTACATAAATGTTGAGGTGTATGTACTGGGTGTACATTCCTGTGGCTACAATAATAATACATGCAATTTCTCCTAGAATCTGAAAACAGAAAATAATTCAGTGATCTCAAATGTACTTTTGGGGAAGGATGACATTCCATATATGTCAAGCAAGTTCTCTTTCAACAAGGGAACAGCACTGAAAATCTTGTAACAACTCAATTCTTACACTATCTACTAGGAGATACGGTCAGATCCCACAGGTTGCAGGATCAGCCCCACATGACTGGTCTCATGTCTGTTGCTAATCAAAAGCTCGTTTGTTTTGCCTGTGCTTCTGAACAACCAGCTCTAAATCAACATTACCTTACCCCCCCACCCTTCTCAAGGTCTATTAATTTTCTAGAGTGGCTCACAGAGCTCCGGAAAACACTGTACACATTTACCAGTTCGTTGTGAAGTATATCACAAAGGATACAAAGAGATGCATGCAACTAGTCAAGGGAAAAGGGTTCTGAGCCTCTGTGCCCTCTTCAGAAACACCACCCTCCAGGGACTTCCAGGTGTCCAAATATCTGGAATTCCTTTTCAGAGTTTTATGGAAGTTCCATTACACAGACATGATTAAGTTATTAGCCATTACTGACCATTTCAACATTCAATGCCTTATCCCTCCCAAGAAGTTGTGAGGTAGGGCTCAACATTCCAATCCCCTGATCATTGCTTGGTTTCATTATGAACAGTCACAATCTTGAAGCTGTATCAATAGCATATCAAAAAACAAATATTAATTTGGAAATTCAAAGGATTTTAGAAGTAGGCAAATACCAAATATGCATTTTGTGTTATCACAATATTTTTTTTTCTGTTGTTCAGGGATTCAGATCTGGTCAAAAGCACATCCCTACTGCTGTCATGAGGCAGAAAGTTAATCACAAAATCATATGTACATTTTAATCATGATATGCTATAGTGAGAAATGATGCTCATTAAGTTCAGAGAGCAGAAGGATTGGATAATATGAAAGCCTTTCAGGAAACATTGTGTCATAACTTATGCTTGAGCTGTGTGAGGGTGTATGCCCCTACAATCTTAGCTACTCAGATTGAGGCAGGAAAATTTTAGTGGCCACTGTTGTAATCACAATAAAGTCAAATCACTGATCTACTAAAATATCTGCTTAGAGAGTAAGTTTGTTGCCTTTTGCCATTTGAGACAGTCTGGGAATATTCTGTAGTGATATTTTGAGAAATGCAATGCTACTTAAGCAGTACTTTTCTGAGGTTACAATCAGCTATGAATTGAT
The DNA here is from genome assembly GCF_020740685.1 of Jaculus jaculus. Classification (NCBI taxonomy): domain Eukaryota; kingdom Metazoa; phylum Chordata; class Mammalia; order Rodentia; family Dipodidae; genus Jaculus; species Jaculus jaculus. The sequence goes on along the minus strand of NC_059107.1, from coordinate 124,149,473 downwards.
ATCATTCCTAGAAAGACCACTTCTGTAGCACAAAAATTAAATCACAACTTTAGTAACTGCTATAACTTCAAAGGGGAAATTTTAGGAAATGCCACTCTCAGATTAAATATTAGTAAGAATCCCATTTTATAGAGGAATATATGGGTATTGAATATCCCATAAGCTGATCTAACTTTTATCTTTCAAATGAGAGGAAAAGAGAGATAACTAAGAAGCCTTTTAGTGGTAGATCAAGTAGTTTCCAAATGCCATCTACCAATTTCCTCAATCCCATGGATTCATTTATTTATTTATTTATTTATTTATTTATTTATTTATTTATTTATTTACTGCATGTGTAGTTTATGTGGTGGTGGTGGTGGTGTGTGTATCCATGTGTGGTTTTTTTGTGCAATGAGCATGAAAGTTTCCTTTCTCTATTACTCATCCTTTTATTTCTTTGAGACAGAGCCTCTCTTTGAACTTGAAGTTGTAAGCACCAGTGATGCTACAGTTTTTGCTCCCCATAAGACCTACATAGCCATGCCCAGCTGTTTACATTGGTCCTGAGGAATCAAGCTCAGATGGTCTCATGTCCTTATGCCCTTATGCTTGAGAGAGGTGCTCTTACCCATGGAGTCATCACCCAGATTGAACTCAATTTTTATATGTAACTCAGTGAGCTTACATCTAGTAGGCAAAAGATAAAAGGAAGATCTTTCAAATCACTTCCTGGGAACTTCTTTCCTCCTAGGATTTCAGGCAAGGAAAGGAATACTGTCTCTGGCGTTACTAGAAATTTGCCTGCATCATTTCCTGGCATCCACCAGCTGAGAGGAAGTGGTTTGGTGGCAGCCAGACTGTGTTACCCAGGAGAGCTCCAGATGGCCACATTTTCTACTTAGCTGCATGGTGTGTCAGTGCCACCCTTTCCCCAACCCTGTTGCTTTTTTAGAGTACAGAAGACTATTTGGGGACAGAAACATTAAAGAACTAATTTCCAAAGGTCTACTAGCTGAATAAAAGCAGGGATGACTAGAAATAATGTGTTGTGCTGAGCCATATTCTAAACAGACCTGGGCCTTCCACATTAGAATATTGGAAATGGATTCCTTGAGCAACCTGGTGTGGAGAATTAATTGTCATTTGTATTCAAATCAGATCACTGGGAAAGCTCTACCTACCTTGAGTCATTGTGTTACTCTTTGACCTCATGAAATACACTTACATACTTATAGAAATAATTATAATTTAGTAAGAAAAATAAACTTTCCTACACTTGAATGAAAGTTTCCTTACATCTTCTGCTTAATTTTATTCAAAGAGGTAGAATGCAGTTATGTTTAAAACTTTAACTTAAAGAAAATGAATATTTGATTAGGTTCGTCCTTTCTAATACTATTATGAATAGTAAGACTCCAAATGCTCTCAAAATATCACAAGGGGAAATTGTGCCTAGTATAACGTTTGATACAAGTGAATAAGTTAACTTTGTGGTGAAGCCACATATTGAATTCTTTTTTACTTTAAATCCTTACCATCCTAGCTCCTGAGTAAAGAATTATTTATCTTCCAGAAATCACAGTTCCCATTCCATATCATGCTAAAGGAGGGCAGTGAAGTCACCACAATACTGTTATTTTTACCTCAGCCCTTTTCCCCCCTTAAGCCTGTTGATTATAGAAGCACAAGACAATCAGTCAGAAAGGAGCAACACTCCTGAGAACAGAAGCACTATCAACCTCTGCCAAAGAGTCTTCATGCCTTGTTGCATTAAAAATAAAATCACTGGCCATGTTGGCATGTGTTTATAAACCCAGCACTGCAAATGTAGAGACAGGAGTATACCTCAGACTTAATTGCTAGTTTTTCTAGCCTTACCAGTGAGTTCTGGATTCAGGGAGACACCTAGATTCAAAACATAATGTGGAAATCAATTGAGGTAAATTTACAACATACATCTCTCGTCTCCACACACACACACACACACACACACACACACACACACACACACACCACAGCCACAAAATGTAATCACAAACTCTCAGCAACTCTACATTACTATACAAATGAAATGGTAAATTGGGTAAAGTGGCATCTGTCTGCAATCCCAGTGCTCTGAAGGCAGAGTTAGGAGATTAGCTGCAGATTCAAAGTCATCTTACTTTACATTAAGTTTCACACCAGCCAGGGCAACATAGCCAGAACCTATCTCAAAAAAAGAAAAGAAACAAACAAAATAAAACAAATTCGCAGATGAAACCATTAGCTCTCTGCTAACAGCTATTTCCTATAGTTGGCCAGGGTTATTTCCTTTTGATAACAATGGAAAACTTGTGAAAATTGTCCCAGTGATTGTCTCAATTGAATTTTCCACTTAACCACTTAATTTTCCAACTCAATTCTTTCTGGAAGAGCTTTAAAGTGATGAATAATAAAGGATGAGAGTCTATTTCACACACATACTTAATATGATTAATGAAATTTTAAAAGCTGTAAAAATGGAGGCAATAGTAAACTTCATTTCGTAGTTTGAATATGTTTTTATCTGTTAGCTTTATAATAGAATGAGGAAATAAGTCCATTTTTGTACATTTCATTGATAATGTTAGTATGTTAATTTACAAAGATATTTTCAGGCATATAGAAAAAGGGAGTAATAAATCATGATTTCTCAGTAAAATGCTATAATATTGTTTAGTCAATTTTCTTATGTGCTATCTTGGGTAACTTCTATCATACTTGTACATAGAGCACTGGACATTATAATATGATAGGCAAATATTTTATTAACATAGCTTCCTTGAAATATGTTTAAAATTAAAAGATGATATTTTCATCACTGACATTTTTTGACCTAATTATTTCCCTAAGATTGTATATGTCACATTTATATACAAAGCCAATTGTTTGAGTATTTTCAGCCCAACCTTAGGGATTCCATGTTACTGACTACTAATTCCACTAGAAATATCCTTTAAAAAATGAAGAACCAAAATATTTTGAGTAAATAAGTTTATTTTATTTATGGTGGAATTTCCAAAATTTCTTTTATCTTGAAATTATCCACACTTTACTTTTTAGTGCTTACATTAAAAAGATGCATTTCTTCTAAGAAAGGATCAAAATACATACCATTAGACAGTATTGCTATATTTCCATTTAATACAATATAAACAAAAGATTAAATAGAAGACCAAAGTTAAATATATTTTTTAAATCCCTGTAACTTAGTCTCAGCTATTAAAATGTTTTGAAGAAAAAAAGATAAAGATCTAAACACCAAAGATATTTTGATAGCAATATACATTTAAGTTAAGCATTGCAACAAGAAATCTTCAATGAAACAATATTATTGGAACTATGTATCCAATACAAAAATAAAGATGACAAAAATGAGAAAAAGAATTAATTGCAGTCATGACTTTTACTTAAATATACTTTCTTATAAAGTGGCAAGATAATATTTACAAATTTACAATTGTAAAGCACTTGATCTATATAGCTTGTCTTCCTTTTGGACATGGTTGAGCTTCCTTCCTCCCGTGTCATAGGCCCTGTCAGCAGAACTTATCTTGACTAGATATTTAGTTCATAGCACATGGTAGATAAGCCTGGAATTGGAGGCTCCTGGAGTTGCAGGCTGTGAATTGGTGCTGGCAACTGGGGAAAGAGAGGCCGGGTCCTGGAGTGGCAGCACTGAGTGCTCTGCCGAGGTGATCCGATCCACTATGCTGGACAAACAGTCCAGGCTGGATAAGGAACTCTTATCCGCAGCATATGCTAATGATGCAAGGAGAAAAGCAATAAAAAAACATATCCCAGCATAGATAGATTGGCTTATGCCCCTTCCCCTTTAAACTGTAGGTCAGCTCCTTTGACACAAAGGTCAGATGATCCCAGAAAGCCTGACGTAGAAATTTGCGGCAAATATCTGGCAATTCTTGAGGGTGGAGGTTTAGAGTAATTGAAGAAGCCACCTGGTAATATTTCAAGCAAAAGTATGTGGGTATGAGTGCGTGTGTATGTGTGTGTGTGTGTGTGTGTGTATCTTTGTTTAAGTGTGTGTGTGTTAGGGTAATTTGTAGAAAAAAATATATGTGATCATTTCACTCAGGATACAGCTCCCTCTCAAAGCTATGCCTTCCATTCCCTTCCCCAGCCCTCTTGGAAGAACAGACTACTAATGAGACTATGAACATTGAACTGGTCTTTGAATGGCTCTGAAGTAATCAGTTCTTACCGTTTGATACATCAGGACAATAGATGCTGTCAAAACTGCTGTTCTTTCTGGACCAAATAGGACTGTTGCATTCAGGCTATATAATACAAGAATGTAAAAGAGGTATAGTTTTCAAGATTTGGCAAAAAGTGCCCTAACCTAGGGTAAGACAGTGCTTGTCAACCAGCCTGGTACACTGAGCATATGTTATGCCCTTCACTGCGTTGATTTAGTTAGAAGTGGCCCTCTCTAAATTGCCAGGGCGTGGAGGTCAACCTTGGGGGCTGGAAGAGAAGAACAACAGCACAGGGAAGCGGGGTGGAATTCAGCAGCAATGTGCATTGGGTTAACCATGCTAAATGGATTGGTGTGGAAGGAAGCCACACTAATTCTGGGGGCAGGGGGACACTTTCCCAGGGCAAAATCACATTAAAACCTGGCAACACTGGCACAAACACCCTTCATAAAAAAAAGACTATGTCAACACCTCCTTCCAGCCAGACCTTTCTAGTTCTTCATTAAGTTTAAAAAAAAAAATGTGGCAGACTCCACAGTGGTCCACTTTGGTAATGAACTAAGTAAGGCAAAGAGAAAATATCTGATCAGTCACTTGTAGTCCCACCGACCCCCCATGACAGTGTACATCTAGAACCTGACAGCATGTCAAACTAAAATCTTGTTCAGCACTTGTTCCCTGGCATCTTTCTACATGTGAATTCTTCCTTTAAAATAACCGACCCTATCCTACCTCACAGCACCCGCTTTGCCAACATATACAGATTTTGAGAAAAGACTGGGGTCTCGGGCTGTGGCTTACCATGCCATCCGAGCAGTTGGAGGTGGGGCTGGTGGGCTCAGAGCAGCTCTGTCCAGGCAGACCATAGAAGTTCTCCACCTGCTCCCTCAGCAGCTCCTGCAGGCTCTCGATGTAGCGGATGGCATTCCTGAGGATCTCCACCTTAGGGAGTCTCTGATTGGGGTTGGTCGTGGTGCACCTCTTGAGGGTCTCAAAAGCCTGGTTGACTTTCTTCAGGCGTCTCCGCTCGCGCATGGTAGCTGCCTTGCGCCGGTCCATCGTGGTGGACTTCCTCTTGCACGCTTTACAGGCCCACATAAGGCAGTGACCAGCCTGGTGGTGGCCAGTAGGTGCCCGCACGTGCTCATCCTCGTCTGAGCCCTGCAACTCTGTCTTATGTGTCCCGAAGGCAGCCACCCGTGGTTCGAACTCGTCCCCAAACTCACCCTCAGGGGATGGGATACAGGAGCCTTCGTAAAAAAACTCTGAAGGTGAGAACTGGCAGCCGTCCATCATGTCCATTATGTGGGGAGGCAGGTGGTGCACCTGGACCCAGCAAGCAAGAGAGATCAGGGAGAAACACCAGTCTCTAGCTTCTGCAATGGGCAAATCCCAGGCGGAGCTCAGGGTTGTTTCTCTGTAATTAACAAGGGCAGATGCCTGTTGGCCAGGGTCGCGGGCTGGGATTCAGGCTCTTTATATATTCTTGGGGGTGGGGGAGGGAGGCTGGTTCCAGTGGCTCTGCACTATTAGCATATCCCACTGCAACCCCCACAGGGGCTGTCTGGGCAAACCCTGTGCCTTCCCTCTAGAGACAGTTTACTGTTTACTGGCCCTTTTGACGCTAATGGCTTTATTGCATTATTTGCCCCCAACTTAGACTTCAGATCACCCAAACCAAGTGAACCCGTAAGGAGCAGAACAAGACCCTCGGTAGAATTTGGACAGAGGAAAGGGGGCCTAGGAGTGATACCTTTCTATTAAAAGATCCAAAAAAAAAATGATAAAAATTAATACAAAACCAATTGAAAGGGCTTCTTGCAACTGATCACACATTAAAGTAATTTATAATAATAGCAACAACAATAATAATACCTAAGACTCCCTATTTCCATCTGACATCTGAAGCTAACCTGTTGTCTGAATCCTGGACCTTGCTCTTAGGTAATTATCTGCCTTTTTCACTAACTTTACTTGAGAAGTTTTTATCTCTGGTCAGAGTTGCTAGAAATCTGAAGTGACATGTTTAGTCATGGAGTGAACCTAGTATGTAGTGCTTTAAAATCTATTTGATTAAGATTGGAAGAGTAAAATTCTGATCAGATGGTCTCGTTTCATTGGCAGGGCTATTAATGGGGGAGGTGGAAGTTTTCTTTTCAAGGTGAAACTCCCTCCAGCTCCCTCTTCATGTCACTTCTGCTCATCTAAAGGAGGAAGTCTCAAGAAGAGATCTTTCATTCTTCCTTGTTTTCATCTCTATTGCACATACTCCAGACCTCAACCAGAACCCGACAAATCAGACATTGGCAGAGAAAATGCCCTTAGGATGGGCAATGGGTAAAGCCTGGCTTTGTACTCCTAAAGACCCTTTCCAGTGGCAATCCTCTTTTCCCCAGTGTGTTCTGTTCCGCCCTACCATTTCCACAGACTAAACAGCCAAGCTGGGCTTTAGGGTCGCTAATTTTCTGCTTTCAGGCAAACTAACACCGTTACAGATGCGTCCCAGCTGCTGGCACAGCAATCCCAGGCTAGTGTAAAATTTCCAGCTCCTCCAACCCAGAGTGACTTCACACACTTCAGTGGCAAAAGCCTTCTAGAGATGCAATTACAACACAGTCTTTGAAACATTGGTGAAGAGAAGGCAAGCAGGAAAAGCTGTTATTTAAATAAAAATGAGTCTACTAATCAGTCTTTGCTATTTCTTCTCCATCTTTAACCCACTTTCAGATCACTTGTGCGGAGAGATAGCGTTAATATAGAAGAAATTCAGGTCTACATAAAGCTTTGGATCTGGGATTACAGCCCCACTTCAAAAAATAAAAAATAAAAAAGTTAATAAAAAAAAGAGTGCTCTCAACTCCACTAGGTTTTCTTCAGTTCACTAAGAGTTCTGTGTCTCCAGTGACTGAAGAGGAGAGCGTTTCTTTCCATGATGATGGTGTCTAGTTAATTTTCCTAAAGCATCACTAGTTAGTTGACTTGGCATCTGTAGGGGGCCACAGTAATTGTAACTTTGTGTGTATGGGATCATTCCAGAGGAACATACTAAAAACCTGATGGGAGAGTGACAGCATCAATTTCTAAGGTTTGCTAACACTATCTCTTTTTTTATGCTGTCATCCAGAAAATAACCATTTTCCTTAAAAATTAGGCTCCCTCACACACTGATGGGCTACTCATTCAACTGGCCAGTGTGATATCCAACAGTACCTATTTAGGCCTATTTAAAAATGTATGCCTTTGAAATGAAAACAGTGCCCAGGGTTACATGAATAAAAGAACCAAGTTCTTAGGGGTACAGGATTTCTCCTTCACTGTGACGGAAATGTTTGGAAGGGCAGTGCTTTGAACCTTTGCAGTACACTCTGAGACTACGGGATATTATCGTGCAGAAACCCGGTGAAGCCTCAACCTCTGGTCAGCAGGGACGCAATGTTCTCTCTTTCTCTCCATCCTTCTGTTAGCATATTTGGAGTAGCTAAAACAGTGGTGATTTGAACACAAACTTTGTCCTTATAGTTGAAGGGCCAGAAGGTTCAGCTTTTGTCTTTGGCTTGCTGTCCCCTCTGTGTTTTAAATAACGTGGCTAAAAGTTACTGAGTCTCCTGTTTGGCAAGTACCTAACTTAACCCTTTCCATAGTCCCTCAGTTCTTTCCAAGGACTCTGTCCCTTTGGAAAAAAGACAAAATGGAACCAGAGAGCTAAGTGATTCCCATCACATAGGGGTGGGGGTGGGGGGGTAGTGCCCTCCCAGGCCCTGGGGAAGGGCTGGTGGAGCTCAATATGTCAGCTCACTTCCATGGGCTTCAGCCCAGTGGCCCTGCGAGCTTCTCTCTCTGGGTTCCTGGGCCGGGAACACGCTGTCAGTCAGGGGCCTCCATCAGTAAGGAGTTCTCAGGGGTTAAGGCTGTCTTTGGTAAGGTGATCTCAAAACAAATTTACCAGAGTGCGACGGGCGAGTGGAACTAAAGAAGCCAAGAAAACACAAGCACCAAGCTGCTTAATGAGCTCTGCCGGGCAGAAACAGGGACGGCTGAGGGCCCTTGGGGCTCAAATGGCGAAAATAAGATCTCTGAGCACCAGACTAAAAAATGAGACAAACTTTTCAACTACTGTCAGGTCTAAAGAAACAGGAAATTAAATAAATAAATAAATAAAATAAAAAGACGAAGGAAGAAGAAAGAAACCGGAGGATCTGAAGTAAATGATTCAGGAGTTCCCTCTGTTCTTTTCCAGAGAGACACAGAGCGAACAGAGGCAGGGCTTGCTTGAACTGATAGAAAAAAGGAATATGTTGGAAAATTGAACAGGGACGCATACAAAAAGTTAAACAACAACAAAAAGCCCTAAGCAAATAAACTAGTGGTCAATGTGCTCATTTCACTCAAACTCACACAATATTAAAATTTCTCCTCAAAGAGAAAATAAAAGTAAAACTTGTTTTCCATTGGATTTTTTTTTTTTCCTGTAGAGAATGGTCACATGTATTAAAGTCGAAAACGGTTGGCCAGATATGATATTCCAAAATTGTTCATCTTCCAGCAAAGTCAGGCAGCAAACAGAATGAGGTTTGAAAGAAGGGTGGCCACACCCAGAGTTGTAAGTGGACATTTATCAATGCTCTGATCAGGCAGAGGGGATGCCTCATTTGCATTGTTTGCTTTCTGAACAAGAACAAGTACCTGTCTGATTGGCTTTAATATTTTACATGCGAACAGATTTTAATCATGATGAGCTACCAGGAAACATTGCTTTTTCTTCATTTTTTAGCAGAAAGTATATGTCTTTAAATGTTATGGCCAAATATGTTATTGTTGATGGACAGACCACATGAGCAAAGTGCTGCTTATAACTTTTTTTTTTCTAGTAAAATTTTTATTCAGACTGGGAATTCTGCATGACTGAAAATTCTCCATGCTTCTTTTAGAGGAAGAAACCAAGTAGATATAGAAAAATCCAACCTTCTCTATTTACTTCTGCTCCTACCTGAGACCATTATCAGTCTGGGACAAAGGATGTTCTGGATATTTTCTCTTGTTGTAGATGACTTCCCAATATGCTAAATAATTTTAAACTTCTATTAGCTCTGGGAGCACAGCACACCTATGTAAACACATTAGTACCTGCCAGAGCTGCAGGAAGAATTTGTGGAAAAACAGCTGAGGAAGACATTGGCCTCTGCTTGAATTCGAAGACTCCCAGGAGAGATCAAAGGACTATGGAAGGACATTTAGTAGCCTTGGAGAACAGAGAAAGTAGCTTGTCCTTGTAGCATTATCTTTGTTCCCTGCACATGGCCCAGCTATTCTCTGTCCCACAGAGGGACTCAGAACTAGGCTTGCAAAACAGTTGTCTCTAGGACCTTCAAGGATCATCTTTTAAGAGTTTAATGAGGTTGCGGGTCTGACTGGAGGGTGCTGTGGGCGGAAATAGCATGTTATTGCTCATGTATTAATGCATTGGATTACACAATGAGATATTCAGTGTTAAAAATAGAACATTATAGGGGCTGAAGAGATTGCTCAGTGGTCAAGGTGCTTGCCTGCAAAGCTTAACGATCTGGTTACAACTTCCCAGCACCCACATAAAGCCATATGCAGAGTGGCTCATGCATCTGAGTTCATTTGTAGCAGATGAAGGCCCTGGAATGCCCATTCTTTCTCTCTCTACCTCTCTTCTATCTCTGTCTGCTTGAAAATAAATAAATAATGTTAAACCTCTGGGTGTGGTGCTGTGAGAGGCAGAGTTTTGAAATGAAGAGATAAATGTTACTAAGGAAAAAGGGTAAGTGGTAAATTCTTCTAAGTTCAAGTGAGGAATGACTTAAAGGATAAAGG